>NC_067418.1:29998673-30301703 GCF_009764475.1 Pristis pectinata
TAATAACCCCTTCACTCAATTTCTAATTCATTTAACATCATTCTATACCCAGTAAACAACCTTCTTCAGATGTTCAGATTATGTTACTTCATTGAGAGAATTGCCATATCTTGTTATTGTATCAGCTTTCAGTCTGAGAGAGACGGTTTTAGACTTACAAATTTAAGAGCCAGAGTTAAGGCAGTTACAATTTCTGCTCTCCCCTCAGTGATCCAGCAGCATTCACTGTGCCAACACCATGGCACCTCATTTATATGGGACAAAGAGCTGTCTGTTCCATTGTGTTCCATTAGATACCCAACTGCCTGAAAATCTGGCAGCTGCTTACTATCAAATGAGGTGGGGTACATATGTCACACCTCTACAGCCAACATTTTAAAAAAATTCCTTCCTTTGGATATGTTCCAGTCTTGAATCCTTGCATTTGTGAATCCCACTCACGCTCTTCTGGATCTGCTAAGTGTTTCCATTTTCTATTTTTTTTATTGCACCCTCCTGAAAGTTGATAAATCTCATCTCTCTCAACAACACTTAACTTTCTGTAAAGCTCTGGTATGTTCAAGTTTATTGCGGTTTTGCTAATGCATCTCACTTTCCTGGACTGTGTGCTGGAAAAAGAAAACCATCTCAAGTCACTTCTATATCCTCCAAACTTTTTGAGTGGTTTTAATTTTACAATCAGAGTGGTGCTTCTATGAACTTCTTTCTATTTATTAAATATATTGTCCAGTGTTAAATTTTGATGGAATAGCTGAAGTTTAACAATCTCTGGCTTAAATTCTGTTTTATATAATGTTTCTCCCCACTTTGTCTTTTCTCTGACAAAAATTCCTGCTTCTGAGAAAGCTTTTGAACTAAAATGTTAACTTCTGTTTCCTCTCTACAGATGCTCATTTATATGTCTTAGCATTTTCTGTTTGTCTTCTTCCCTACACTCTTGAACTAATTGACTTCTGTTCACTGGAAATTAAGAGAATTGATCCATTAGAACTGAACATTAAAAAAAATATAATATTGCATGATTATGAAGAACTGCTAAATTACAGTCAGATAGCAATTTAAAAAATTTTCAACACAGGTAAGAAAAGATCCGACAGTGTCCCCGTGCCTCCCTTTCAGAGCAGTGTAGGTAACCAGTATAATTATGCACGTCCTACTTTCTTCTACAAATGCAGTTCATGCTGCACCAGTTGGTATAATAAGGACACAAGTTCCTTGCAGAAATGCACACATCTTCCCTAGTACTGGGAAATAAATGACCAGATGTTACAATCAAGCGTGTGGTTACATCTTGCTGATTTAAGTACTGTCTTCAGCCAGATAAAATGATGTTGAACTATCAAAACTTTTATAGCAGTTCTGAATGTATTATTTTAATACATCATATTAATGTTAATGGTTTGCATTTAATCATAAACAAGAGCATTCTTCTACACCTAAATTACTGATGCAAAGTTATGTATGTGCCCACAATTCTCAATGAAGATGATTGTAAATCGTGTGATAGTTTAACAGTCACATTTACTACCTGTTAGATTGGTAACAAATTGCATTATGAGCTGAAAAGCTGTTACCCAAGTTTATTCATTGAAGTAGTAAAAGCAATAACCTAATGGTGGTGGCAGAGAGCCAATAAACATCACCAGGGCAGAGGAAAGAGGACAAGCTTCACTGGTACCAATATGTTAGTAGGCTCCTGAATTTGATTCAAATCTTTATGAAGAAATAGCAGTGACTGAAAAATTCCATCATGTAACTGTATCCGATCAAAAATATTTAAAATTGAAGTTCATATCAGGTATTCATTTATTTTAAAATATTTTAAAATTCAAAGATAACTTTAGTACAACAATTAAACTAGCCCTTTGGTGAATTTTAATTTAAAAATATGTGTGAATGAGATTTCCATCATTTGCAATATTTTACTTTTGAATTGGATTGTGTCTGTCAAGACAGGTTATTAGACAGAAGTGACTGTTCTCTGTCAGTCCAGATTTTGCCTCAGCACGCACTTGGTTTCACTTGCACATATGACATCTAGCCATTTTTTATGTGCAATAAATTTGTTCTGCCTGACCTTTCCACATAAAGCCACAGTTGTTCCATATCATTTTCTGGACAGTTGCTACAGTCAATTCTTCTCTTGCAATCACTGAGTATTTCTGAATTTCTGTTGTTTGTGTTTTGGCCCCTCTTTGTGCTCAGTTTCTCTTCATTCAACATCTACCACTACCCCTTCTCCAATGCATGCACACACGCATGAATTGGCCCACAACTGACAAAACCTGTTCTATTCCAGAGTCCTCCTGTGTTGTTATTGGTTTCTTTCAATCTTTGGCCACTTTAATTCAATAGCTGGTTTAAAAGGTTCTTGCTTTTGCTCAAATCCATGCCTTCATTTATAATTGATACAATTGTAGGAACATTGGAAAGTACAAAACTGAAAATGTTTCAGCAATCCATCTAGCCAGTCTCTTAAACTAAGGTTACTTAATCGCTGGAGATATCTTAGCAATTCTCTCAATTTTTTCCACATTATCTGACTCAGGTATTTAAGATAGTCTCACAAACACATACGCTCCCTTTTTCCTCTAGCTGTTGAATACAAACTATCTTCTGAAAATTATTAAATTAATAAGTATTTATGGCTGTCCGGTTGAAATATTTTATCCTTCCCGTGGCAACCTTGTTTTTGGGACCAGTTTTTCATGACTATAACTTTCTTTTGCTAGTTTGGCTTGGCACTAAAGATTATTCATTTAATTCTGATTATATTAAACAACTTCTGGACTTGAGGTTAAAGTGGCCAGCTGTCATTAAAATATTTTAACCCTTGTCAAGGCAGCCTTGATTTCAGGACTAATTTGCTTTCGAAGACAATTTCATTTCTTCAGCAGTTAGACTTAACACTGATGATTATCCTTTTCATTCTGAAATGAATCACTTTCTTCATCCTCTAGGAATAACTTCCTTATTAACAACAAAGGTAATAATTTTAGTTTCACTCCTTCTATGGCACAAGCAGTTTATGAGTGATAGTCATTCTTCTGGCATCTCAGCTTTGCTTTTTGAATTGCACCCCTTGTTTTATATTGCAACTCCTCCTCGCCACCTACATGTTCTTCTCTAACCTATGTTCTTTTAACTTCCCTTGCAAGGATTTACAAAATGTCCTCTACCTGAAACAGTAACTTGCCTTTTTTCTCTTTCAATATGCTGATGGCTGTGCTATGCATTTCTGCATAAAATAATCTGTATTATTTGTAATTTTTATTGCTTTGTTCAGCTCCGCCTAAGTTCTTTTTACTTCTATCAATCTAAATGTTGCCTCTGTTCCTTTTCAGAAAGATTACAAAACAGTCATCAAAGCTTCTTTCAAAGTTCATCTGTGTACTTCAACAGCTGCTAACATCATTGTATTCATTTGTGCCTCAGGCTATCGTTGGAGGGCTCTGGGTGCATTTCAATTTCTCGCAATCTAAGCTTCATCAGATAGAGGAGAAATTCTGTTCCATGAAAACAAAACATGGAATAAAATGTTATGGATGCTAAATCCATTGTCCGCGAAAGTGAGGACAGAGATCCCGAAACGCAGTCCACCCATGCACGTTCGGTATATTGCAAGCAGATGCTATCTTTATTCTATTTGCAAACTAAGGATATAGAATCTTACCAGTGCTAGTCCCAGAGGGGAGAATGGTCTCCATGGTTTTTGGGTGCTGTATTTGAGAGCTTGAGGGAGGAGAACTGTTTTGTGTCAGCAGGCTCCCTAGACACAAGTTGGAAGTAGTGGAAGAGGATGACTTCACTTGTTGTTCTCAAGAAAATGGAAAAAATGCCACAAAAATTCATTAACCTCAGATGAGGGCCCATGGCCAGTGAATGCATCGTCAAATGCCACATCCCAGCAACCGTACTCTTTTCTTGCTCATTCCTGAATTCAGAAACGTCCCCCAAAATGCACCTATTAATAATATCCATTAATCAAAAGCCATAGATAAAATTCAGATGCTTAACTTAACACTTCTGTTTCCAAAACCTACATCTTGCAACTTGGACCCACTTCCAGCATTTCATCCATAACAGATGTATCTTGGAGATTATCTGTGGAGGATATCTGCACCTGGTCCTAAGCCTCACTGAGGAAATGTTACTACCCATTAGTGAGAAGATCTTTCCTGAGACAGAACTAAGCAATCCTCATACTTAACTATTTTCCTTACTTTCCTCTTTCTTATCAACCCACATTGTATTCTGACTTCATAAGTACCTCTCATCTCTGCACTACAATGCCATTGCCTTCCCCTTGTGCCTTTTCATCTGAGCTATTCTAGAACTGCCCCCAGCCAGACAGTATAGGAACAGGGAGAAGCCATTGATGCTGACTCATTGGCTGAGAATTTCTGTAACATTATGAAAAGTTTTTTGTGCACTATAAAATTGTATCAAAAACCTAAATGTTAAATGAAATCAGGTACTTAGTACTTTTGAATTTTTGAGTGAGTTTCAGATGCAAAATACAACAGGTAATACCACTACACAGAACATTTAGTGTGAATAGCCAGAGATGAAGTTCTAGGTAGTAATATCTTACACTTTTAAAGTGTTTTCATTTCTTTCCCTAATATAATGCATGCCTGCATACTTCCTCACAGGACAAATATGACTACAATTTAAAACTATTGTGGATCTATTTCAAATCATCCTGAGATTGTGTAAAATGTTAAAATAATGCAAACCTTTTTATCTTTATTGTTGTCTTATACTATCTTATACAGATCAACACAATGGTGGGATATAGCTTGACATGTTGTGCAAAAAAAGATCAATCCATCTTTAGATCTTTCTGTCCTGAATCCAGCTTCTGGTAATTTGCTACCGGCGTCCAATGATGCTAATGTCCTATGGCTTTCCCCAACCTTGCCAATATTAGCTGCTAAATGAAGTAGGCTGTCTAATATCACCTACAACTACTTGGACCTACTTCCAGCATGGTATTCTAAGGAATTCAAATGGAAAGAATGCAGTCTCTAGATATTGGACTATGTGTCTCATCTTCAAACTTTTCATTGTGTTAGCTAGAAAAGACCTCAATGCAGCATTCTTTCTGGTTTTGCTGATTCTGATGGTTCATGTCCCTCTTACCATTGCATAAGTTATCAACTTCGGCCATGAATGAGCTCAGTTAGAATTATTTAAATTCAGATAAAAAGTTTGACAAAATTTGGCCACTCAACTAGAAGCAAATTCATTACCCTTTGATGATTGACAGTTTTGACAAAGTTGTGTTTCTGTTTATTTTAGTCTGTATTTTTACTGTATTTTAAGGTGTGGAGCTTTTGCTGGAATTTCTCCATGAACGTCCCCCACCTGGGATTTCAACAGAGGGCGCTGCATTGGAAAGAGTGTTACAAAAATCTGCAGTTACACTAGCCCGCTTAAGCAGAGAGCCAAGCGTAACTGACGTTGCCACAAGTCTGAACTGTAAGAACAACCTGCATAAAAAATATATATATAATTAGATATTCTTCACTGTGTTGGTACTGTGTTGACCTTGTAGTTCACTGGATGGCGTTTAATGCGATGGATATAATTTGTCAGGTACTTTTGTAAAACGTATTGAGAAAACCTACAGAAACTTTTAGTGTTGGACCAAGGAGACAAGGGTCAAAATTGTCCTGGACTGAATTGGTTGATCTTATCCAGGTAGTAGAGTATGCTTGACCAGTGAGAAGAATGTGTCAGCTTCTGATAACTAAGTTCTGAACCTCACTGGAAACTATGGGTGTGTGTGTTTGTGGGTGGGGGGAGAAACAAGAGTTAACATTTCAGATCATTGACCATTCATTAGAATTATTTCTGACCTGCTGAGTGTTTCCAGCATTTTCTACCTTTATTTCAGATTTCCAGCATTTGCAATTTTCTTTTGCTTTTGGAAAAAATGGCCATGTGGACAGAGAATAGAGCCAGTGTTATTCACAACTGAATAATCTGCCAGCAATCACTGTTCAAAATCAAGCGTGAAGAATTGCCGGTTAAGCAAAGCATTGTAGAATTGTCAGCACTGGTAGAATTGTATCAATATAATAGTCAACGTCTTTTAAGAAGAAGAGGGAAAGAAAGGGAATAAGGAATATAATATTTATTCAATATGATACACAGATATTACTTCATTTTTTTCTGTTTTTATTTCTGGTTCACTTTGGGAGCGTTTCTTGGATTTTATCAGCATTTGGTGTAATCAGGTATTTTTGATTATTAAGGAAACTTGAGTGATGAGATAAATCAACTTTCATCTCTCTAAAGTGCAGCTGAACTGAAATAGTAATGATAACATTTATAATATTCAAAGTCTTAACTTTTCAAAAAAAAATTACCACCATCTTAGAGGTCACCACATCATGACACTGACCAACACATATTACTGAGCACGGAGTTTTATCAATGCAAAAAATACAAACAGATTTTTCCAAACAAGCTTATTGGATTAGTTTAATTTTAGTTTTAGCATTCAAATCTAAAAGATCCAAATATAACATATAAAAACAGGCTGAAAATATAAAATCGCTTATTACACCTAGTTTTCATGTATTTTCACCGTTCTTCACAAAAGACCTTAAACTTTTCTATTAATCTGATACATAGGTATTCCCCGTCTGATTGAGCTTTGCCGATCCCCCTCTGAGAGGAATAATAGTGATTCAGTATTAGTGGCTTGCTTGGTAAGTGATAGTTTTTATATTTTTTTTAATTTCATGTCACTTTTTGCTATTCATAGTCAACAGAAAAATTCTAAACTTTATTGGCAAAAGATGTTCTCACAGAGAAATTTTTAGTCCATTTAAAGTACTTATGGAGCACCATTTGATAGCTTTGTTCAAAATAATTAACTTTAGTTGATTTTACATTTCATTTCCTTGTAGTTAATAACTGAGTTTAGCAAGAGCAGAAACTTGAAGTAAATGCAAAATACAAATGTTTTGATATAAACTGTGGTAGATTATATTTGTAGTGATTTGGTACATTTTTAGGAGACTAATATAATTCCAAATATGGATTAACAAAAGAGCAAATGATACTTCAATTGTTGTCCATTACATTTCTAATATTAATATATAATAATAATTGCAAGATCCAGATTCCCCCTTCAGCATTTTTATTTTCTTCCCAGCAAAAAAAAACAACTTTCTGAACAGGAAACAGCCTCAGATTGCTTAACATCATTTTCCTTCCATTAAGCACAAAGTCCAAATTTGATAGATTATTATCTGTGCTTTATATCATTATTTAACAATTCATCCTGATTGGTAAGCTGAACCTGCTATTTCTGAGCAGCAGTGCATTGTGCTATGTCTCCAAAATTTAATTTCACAGAAGTCAATGAAATTGAATTTTGCAAGTACAGTAAAGTACAAGAAAGCTGACGGGACTTATTGTTAGAACTTGAGTACAACGGACTGCTGCTACCACATAACATACTTTTCACTGCAGTTTGCTGATGAATTTTAGTTGTACAACAAATCTTAAAAGTTAAGGTAATATTCTTAAGATCCCAGAATAAATTGTCATGTCATAAAATATCATGAGAATATGTTGCAGGTTTCTATCAACCATGTCATTGATTAATATTACAGTACAGTAGTAACTTCACTGCTTATGTGTCACCTATTCTGTTCTATTTGTGTAGATACATATATAGATGATTACATATATACAATACATAGGACCCTGATATACTGCGTGTGTATGTATGTATATATATAGATATATATAGATATATATAGATATATATAGATATAGAAACCTCTGCTCTGAATTCCCATGGTTAATATTTTATATATGTAATCATCCTATGGGACATGGGAATTCAGAGTAAAGGGCAGTATTTAGGCCACAGAGGATTGGAACATGAGGGATAATTGGAGCAGAGCAGAGAGGAGTAAAGTTTAGGTTTTCTTAATTTTGGGAAAGGGAAGTATAACAGTGGCGAAGGCAAATACAAGACAGAAAAAAGATATGTCAGTACGAGGAATAGAATCTATCCCGGAAGGGCTCACTCAGTCAATAATGATGGTCAGGAGAATTTTGCACATTCTTGTGGATGTTCAAGTACTCTCGGCAGGACGGAGTGAGGGAAGGGAAAACGCAAGTTATTTGTAGAGAAACATATTTCTGATGATCTTTCTCTCCTTCAGTGGTTCCTTCAAAGAAATGGAAGGAAATAAATGCAAGGATATGGCAAATAAACCACCTCAGTAATAGAATATTATTTTTAATGAACAATATGAGAGGAAGTAGAGTTTTGGGGGAAGGTTCCAGGGCATTAATGCCCCAAATATTTAAATAAGCTATTGTTAGAAACATTTTTGATCTTTTGTCTTTGGAAATGGCAATACAGTGCATTTAACATTACTGGAGTATGTTTGAAATAGTTGGACCATCTTTTCTAGTAAGCCTTTATTGCTTGCTTTCATGTGAGGTTATTATTTTTCTGATTTCAATCTTGAATTTTGTTTATTAATCTTATCCTCTGTTGCTTTATTTGTGGAACTTCATTCAGCTAGCAAGTGTATTTGTCAACAGGTGCATGCATGTTCCAGCAAACGATGGTGATTTGAAGCAGGAATCCTAATCAATTTCTTTCTCTTCAGCATTCTAAGACCAGCATGATTAACTCCAGCCACTAGCTAAGTCGAGATATGATGGCCACCAAAATTCTAAGCCATTGGCAGAGACCCCGTACTTGAAACTGTAACATTAGCATTAACTTTCCCCACAACATCATCCACATCATTTCAAGGATAAGGATCAGGGGTCCAGATATAAAGTTAAAGAAGGTGGTGGAAGGAGAAATATGTACAAGCTACTGGAGTGAGAAAATAGTATGGCATTTAACCCTGGAAGAAATTCAACATTAAGCTGAGTTCAGGCTCAAGCCCATAGTTCAATGTTAGGAATTCAGATGCAAATAAACAGCTGTCCAGAAAGCCCCTAACATATGTACAGAAACTGGGTGATTATAGATCCTCTATTTCTAGGGACTCTCACTAAGTGTTAGAAAACCAAGAATCTCACGATGAGGCAAATGGCCACCCAACAGAACAGCTGAGATTACAAGGTCCTGGAGTGCAAGTGTGTGTTAGACATGAGAATGAAATCTCCAAATTTCAATCTGTACCACGGTTAAAAGAAATAATGGCAAGGCCAGTGTGTTGGGGTAAGGTTCACATTGTTGAAGTGATAAAACAAGTTCTGAAACATATCCCAAATGGATGACATTCACTGCAAATGATGCAGCACCAGTTTCCATGTGGAAAAATAAACTGAAATAAATAATGAGATATCAAGGGAAAAGAATCTCTAAGGTTCCCAAGGATTAAAAATAATGTTGTAACAGAATGGTATACCAAAAAATAGTCTCAATAATGAAACAGCCTTTATCAAAAACCCCAGACGTAGGAAGTGGAGCTGCTGTAGCATCATCTACTGGGTGGAGATCCAAGTTATAATTCCCTTTTATAGAGCAAGGGTAAGCTGAAAGATTCTTGTTTTGTAAGGTCACTTGGAATGATTCTCAAGTTAATAACATAAAAGTATTATCTGCAAAATATGTTTTTCAGACAGGAATCATGTGCAAGTTTTTAAATGTGTTACTTCAGAGGTGATGATATGCTAATTACCAGGAGAATGGTTGCTAAGAGGTTAATTCTTTGCAACAGGAATAGGCTTACTCCTCTGTTCTACTAGGATAAACATGGCTCAGTGTTCCCATTCCTGATTAGCGATGTATGCTGGAAAATACATGTCAGACAGACTGCCAACACTCATTCTGAATGCTGACATGAATATTGTCATTTGGATGAAGTGAAGAGCTGCTGACAACCATAGAACTATATTCAAGCTCAAGTTGATGTCTTTCAGAAAACAAGAAAAAAAATTGGACAGCCAAAAGGGAGAACTTGCATTTATACAATGCCTATCATATTCTCAGGTTTCACGATTCACTGGAAGCAATTGCTAGTTTTTACATAGAAAAATCAGCAGCCACCAAATTAATGAATGGAATTGGAATCTTGCCTGAACACCATGGAAAATTCTTGTTCTCCTATGATTTTTGTTAGTTTCTTTAGTGTTTAGTAGCATCATCAAATGGGAAGAAAAATACCAAGCAAGAAAAATGAAGGAATAAGCAAATCATGTGAAAATAGTTTTGGCAATGTATGGCACGAATAAAATATTAAAAATATTTTTCCACATAGATGGGCAAAGGGGATAAGATTAATGTAAATGAAATGTAACAATCAACTCAGTCTTCAGATCAAATCAATTCATAATAAATAATGAAACATAAGTTAAGCATTGGGAAGTACCTGCTTAGGTTGTGAAGTTCTCTCATGCATTAGCACTTCACTGATTCCACTAATATGCCAATATAATATTTTCTGATGCATAGCTCTCTGTTTATTTTAGGCTGCATTACGAAAACTGGCAGCTTCAAGTCCTCAGTGCTTTGAGGACTCAGACTACCAGCAGTTAATAAAACCAAGGCTTG
The DNA here is from genome assembly GCF_009764475.1 of Pristis pectinata. Taxonomy (NCBI): domain Eukaryota; kingdom Metazoa; phylum Chordata; class Chondrichthyes; order Rhinopristiformes; family Pristidae; genus Pristis; species Pristis pectinata. The sequence continues at coordinate 30,009,226 of NC_067418.1, forward strand.
TAGATTCCTTCTTACTCTGCTCAAATATGGAAGAAAGTTTTGTCTGAAAATGATTTGGAAAATTTCTGCGAACATTTGACATCCTGGGATGAATGATGAAAGAACACACTGAGTTTTAGCAGCCTTATTCATAAACAAATAAAGGAAAAAAAAAGACAAAGAAACAGAAATTATTGATATTGTAATGTTTTATAATGTTGAATATCTTCAAAGAGGCAGTTTGCTGTGAAATTTCATCCAACAGCTCAATACCACAACACATTGCCTATTTTTCCACTGAATCATCAACAGTGCTTGCTTATTTCAAGATTTTAAGAAGTAGTTATTTATATCATTAACTTAGCTTGGGACTAAAAGTAATGAAGTACAGATTAATTTTTGAGTTCGTAACTTGGAGGGATCTTCTCAGACCAGCACTTGATGCAACCAGATATACTCAGAAGAAAGTTTCGGATGTCACCACATCTGTATGTAAAAGGAATTGTCGCTTCTGTGAACAACAATGTTCAGGAACAGCTACTGGAGATATCTTTTTTTTATCTTTATTTATACAGCATGGTAACAGATCCTTCTGGCCCAACAAGCCTGCACCGCCCAATTACACCTGTGTTAACCTACTAATCCATAAATCTTTGGAATGTGGGAGGAAACCAGAGCACCCGGAGGAAACCCAAGCAGTCACAGGGAGAACGTACAAACTCCTTACAGACACCAGTGGGAATTGAACCCCGATCGCTGGCGCTGTAATAGTGTTACGCTAACCGCTATTCTACCATGGCACTACCGTTCCTTATGTTGTAATGGAGGAAGATTTGGAGAAGGGATCTGTTCTGTCAGTTAGCCACCTAGGGTGTGAGATGAAAAACTACCCTATGGATACGTTAGTCTTTCTTAAACAAGTTACCTCACTGAGCATCCATGCAGAAAGTATTGTGGTAAAAATCCTTGTGGAAGTATGTATTAAATAAGAGAGATTTAACAACAATTTTTTCATAATGAGGGTTGAATCTATTTGGAACCAGAAACAACTAAAAGTAGTTTTATTCTAGTATACACACAGAAAATAAAGCAGAAACTGCATGGCCGTTTTCCAAGTGCACTCAGGCAAAGAAAACCAGTTCTTCTAACTGACACTTTTAGTGAATTGTCACAATTTGGGTTGTGTGATGAAATGAGCCACTCTCAGGACAGAGGTTACCATTTTGTTTATCCCTTAAAGTCAAATAACCTAGTTGCCAGTAAAGGGAATTTTTAAGCTTCTGTTCATTCCATTGTAGAGTAAACTAGGTCGCAAGTTGATCAAGTCATGCCTAATAAAGCCCCTGCAAGGGGTTTGGTGGGGTGAGGTGGCATGCTAATTAAAAGGAGTTTCCTTCCCTCACTGGCAGAACCTCTTAGATAGTCCCTTGAGATTGACAATGACTTCCTTCTACTCCACTTCCATGAGTTCTGAAGTAATTGATGAGCCAGTAGGGTGAGGCACATTTTGCCATAGGTGGAGCTGGTGGTGTTTGATGGCACAGGTGTCTGGGTACTTTGGGAGGTATGTGCTCCTTCCGCTGTTAACACTTTGCCTCAGTGTGCTCTTGATAAAGGGATTCTCAATGCATCCCGATCGGCCCTCCCCTATTCTAAGTGGTCATGGGCCAGGGATTTCCAGCAGCTGGTGAAGAATTTACTTTTTATTAAAGAGGCTTTGGGAGTATCCCTGAAATTGTGTCTTTTGTCCACCTGGTAATATCTTGCTGTGATGGAGCTTGGGATAACATGCCCATTTCAGCAATCCGGTTTCAGGCTCGAGAACGGTGTAGTCTTCCCAATGGAGTAGACATAGTTGGGATCTTGACCTGCAAGAGGAATCTGACCTGATTCTACCTACTGATTTGAAGGATTTTCCAGAAACAATATTAATGGTGTCTTTTCAGTGCTTTGAGGTTCCCGCTATAAGTAGTCAATGTCTCAAAAATGCTAAGAAGGCTAGGTATCCCGTGTTTTCCTGTAGACCATGAACTTTTGTGCAGGATATGATGTCTTGAACTGTAAACAATCTTTTCCTCTGATGCAAAATGCTATGCTGGTGCTAACATGAGGGGACATAATTTTAAGGTGAGTGGAGAAAGGTATAAGGGGGATGTCAGGGGTAAGTTTTTTTTACACAGAGAGTGGTGGGTGCATGGAACGCACTGCCTGCAAAGGTTGTGGGGGCAGATACATTAGGGACATTTAAGAGACTCTTAGGTAGACACATGAATGATAGAAAAATAGGGCGCTTTGTGGGAGGGAAGGGTTAGATAGATCTTAAAGCAGGATATAATGTCGGCACAACATTGTGGACCAAAGGGCCTGTACTGTGTGGTAGTGTTCTATTTTCTAAGTGGATGATTAATTTTATTGCTGAAGTTTGTCTTCACTGACAGGTGGCTCTAGAGATAATGGGAAGTGGTCCATATTTTCCAGGGTCTTGATCTGAGCATTTATTGTCAGAGGGTGTGTTGCATTGCAGGGGCTGATTGGTAGAGGACCTCTGATTTACAGATATTGTGTGCAAAGCCCCTTCATTTGAATCTCAATGAGCACGTCAATGATGACTTGGAGCTTAGCCTCTGAAAGTGCAGATACACATGTATTGTTTGCATACTTCAGCTCAATGATTAAGGCTGGGCAACCTTGGTTCTGGAGTGAAGCCAACGCAGGTTGAACAGTTTCCCACTTGCCCTGAATGTTAGCTCCACCAGTTGGAAGCTTTTTTGGGTTAACGTTCATCACTGCAGTGAGAAATTTTGAGAAAAGTTTTGTAGTAATTATTTTCCTATTTCCTTAAGTCGTAAGAGGCCACCCAGCCCATCCAGACTATGCCAGCTCTCAGAGCAATCCCATTTCTTAACATTTTCCTGTAAGATTGTCTTAAAATTTCCATTAATTCCTCCTGTTTCCCTTCCACCCACCTACATTAGGAGTGATCTTCCAACCAGCACATCGTTGAGATGTAGGAGAAAACCAGGACACCCTGGGAAACACACACAGCCACTGAAAATGTGCGACTCCATACACACACAGCACCAGGGGTCAGGATTGAAGCTGGACTTGGGTGGCAGCAGTACATACTGCTGTGACACTGTGCCATCTTGCTTGACACCAGTCTGTACTGGGTCTGTCATGGACCTGTTGGTTAAGAAGATTGGTTTGTGTGCCATCATGTAGACAGCTATAAAAGAAGACACATTTCTGCGGGCTGCCAACTTCAAGAAGGATGGTCCATAGTCCCTCTTGTTTATCAGAGTTAAAAGATTTTGTGAGTTCAAAATAGTCATGTATGATGTAGATGCTGTCCCTTAACTTCTCTTCCAGCTGATGTGCATTGAAAGTCATGTCCATTGTACCTCTAAATGAACCAAATTCACACTGCAATTTGGAGACTAGCTCTTTGGTAGCTGGGAAGGAGGAGTTTAGAAGGATCCTGACAATGATTTTCCCTGTGGCAGACAACAGAGGCCCATGTCTTGTTACTGCAACTGGAAACGTCTACTTTCTTGAAGAAGAACACAATTACTCTGAGGTCCCAGAAATGGGAGATGAAGTTGTGAATTTGCGACTGAAGTTCCACTTCACCTTGCTTTAGAATCTCTGCAGGGCTACAACTGCTTTTTTGGTCTTGTTGTTTTCCAGTTGACGTATGACCTTTTTGATGCCTTGTTGGGCTGGGGTAGGGATGAGAATGGATGAGGTAGTTTGCTGTGGAATAGATTTAAAGGATATGTGTCAAGGACTGACTGTCAGAATCTTTTCCTATTGGCAAGTGGTTGAAACTGAACTACAAGACAGAAGTTGATATGATCAATGATTTGGCAAGCAAGTATAGATGTAAATGCCAATCTTTATTGTGTACCTTAGCAATTCTCAGTAATAATATGTCTGCTTTCAGTAAGACTGTCGTCCATGTTAACAGCTGTATGATTCCACAGTGGTCAAATTAAACTCACAATGTTTGGAAAAATTAAAAATTTAATAGCACAGGGGCATCTAACATTTCCTTTATGGCTCTCCACGTGGGCTGTCCATTTAGTTTCACTTTCCCATTTTTACCATCTTCAAATATTTATTCAAGTTGTTTTTAAAACTATTATGATTTCTGTTTCTACCACAAGTAGAGCATTGTATGCCCTAACAGTCTTCGGTATAATTAATAAGAGATGCCTCCCTAGAACCCCTTTTCTCCCTTGGATGCCCCAATGTATTTGATATAATAGTTCAGTTTTCCCCAGTGGTAACTATACAAAGAGACCTGGAAGAGAATGTTGGTGGCATGATTAATAAGTTTGCAGATGACACCAAGATGGGTGGTATGGTGGACAGGGAAGTAAGTTGTCCAAGGTTACAACAGGATCTAGATCAACTGGGAAAGTGGCAAGGGAATGGCTGATGAAATTTAACTCAGACAAGTGCAATGGCATCCATTTTGGGAAGTTAAATCAGGCTAGGACGTACACAGTGAATGGCAGAGCCCTGGGGAGTGTTATTGAACAGTGAGACCTTGGGGTACAAGTACATAGTTCCCACAAAGTGGCAACACAGGTAGAGTGGTGAAGAGAGCATATGGTATGCTTGCCTTCATTAGCTGAGACATTGAGTACAAGAATATAACCATGTTACACTTAAACAAAACATTGGTTAGACTGCACTTGCAGTATTGTGTGCAGTTCTGGTCCATGCTATAGAACATAGAACATAGAACATTACAGCACGGTACAGGCCCTTCAGCCCACGAAGTTGTGCCGACATTTTATCCTGTTCTAATATCTATCTAACCCTTCCCTCCCACATAGCCCTCCATTTCCCTATCATTCATGTGTCTATCTAGGAGTCTCTTAAATGTCCCTAATGTATCTGCCCCCACAACCTCTGCCGGCAGTGTGTTCCACGCACCCACTACTCTCTGTGTAAAAAAACTTACCTCCGACATCCCCCATGTACCTTCCTCCAATCACCTTAAAATTATGACCCCTCGTGTTAACCATTTGCACCCTGGGAGAAAGACTCTGAGTGTCCACTCAATCAATGTCCCTTATCATCTTGTACACCTCTATCAAGTCACCTCTCATCTTCCTTCTCTCCAAAGATAAAAGCCCGAACTCACTCAACCTATCCTCTTAAGACATGCTCTCCAATCCAGGCAGCATCCTGGTAAATCTCCTCTGCACCCTCTCTAAAGCTTCCAGCTGGCATGTACGGGTCTGGCCTCTCTAATGAAAGGATAATAAAAATCAAAAGAACTGAAGAATCTGAATAGCTGAAATAAATAATCAGAAAATACTGGAAATGTACAGAAGGTCAGGCAGAATCTATGGAGAGAGAAACACAATCAATGTTTCTGGCCGATGACCCTTCTCCTGATAGAGTGCAGTGAGTGCTCATAAGATTCACTCCTGCGATAAGTGCAATGTCCTATAAAGACGGATTCAGTAGACTGGACCTATGTTTTCTATGTTTAGAAAAATGAAAGGTGTTCTCATCAAAACATGTAAAATTCTAGCAGGGTTTGACAGGGTAGATGTGGAGTTACTGTTTCTCCTGGCTGAGCTCTCTGGAACAAAGGGTCACAATCTGAATCTAGGGAGAACTGAGGCAAGTAGAACTTTCTTCACTCAGAGGGTGGGCTGGTGTAGGGATGGTGGGATTTCATTTCAGTGGGATCACTGTGGGAATAGGTAAGTGCAGGAAAATAGTAACTTATTTTGCATGAGTTTAATGTATTAATTATTTGATGGCTTTTAATGTGCTTTTAATTCAACTTTTTATTCTTTTGTATTCTTTTTTGTTCTTTCAAGTAACTTAAATTTATGTGAATAGCTTCAAAACGTCCTTGATTATCAGAGACATTTGCAAAGTGTTGTAAAGCCTTCAAGAGCTGACAGTCAAAGGCCATCGAGGCGGGGCCTCAGGGTGCACTGACATTTGGAGCTGCCTCCCCTCACCACCATCCAGACACCTAAACAGCCCTTCCAGATGAGGCAGAGGTACACCTGCACTTTTTCCAACCGGTTCGACTGCATTTAGTGCTCACTTTGTAGCCTCCTCTACTTTGGTGAAACCAAGCGTAGAGGACAGATATGATTTGGCTATGGGGGAGGGAGAAGATTTACAAGAAAGTTGCCTGGACTGGAGGGCTTGAGTAATGAGGAGAGATTGGATAGGCTGGGTCTGTGTTCCCCGGAGTGAGGGAGACTGAGGGATGACTTTACAGAGGTTTATAAATTATGAGGGGCATAGATAAAGTAGATATTCACAATCTTTTTCCCAGGTTATGGGACCCTCAAACTAAAGGGTGAGAGGAGAAAGATTTAGAAGGGATCTGAGGGGCAAGTTTTTCACACAGGGTGGTGGGTATCTGGAACGAGCAGCCAGCAGTGACAGAGGCAGCTACAATTACAGCATTTAAAAGACATTTGGACAAGCACATGGATAGGAAAGGTTTAGAGGGATGTGGGCCAAACACAGGCAAATGGGGTTAAAGTAGATGGCCATCTTGGTCAGCTTGGACGAGTTGGACTGAAGGGCCTGTTCCTGTGCTGTTTAACGCTATGAATCTATGTCCAACTCTCCATTAAGCAATGGATGAACTAATTAATAACTGGAATAGAAAGAATGTGTTTCATTAGGTTAGAAACTAACTCCATAAGGCAGACTAGGAACAACCCAACAATAACTGTATCAGTGAATCTATGGTGAGGCCACTGGATATTATGGTATATCATTAGAGGTGATGAACTGTCCAACAATAATTTAATAACCAGATTAAAGTAAGTCCACACTAAATGTATAAGGGAAACAGAGGCATTGAGATATTAACTATATCAGTGAGTCCACTACTAACCAAATAATAGAGATGGAGTGAATCAATAACAACAATATAGGTCCAGCATGACAGCGTTTGTGGTAAGTGAAACTGGTGCAATCCCAAATTAACCTATACAAAAGTTACAGCTAATCAGACCAATAAATATCAACAAAATGAGACTGAGTCAATCATTGCTTATATCAGAGGAAAAAAAACATCTGAAGATAGAGCAACCAGTTACCATGTCTGAGAGTCTGGGACCAGCCTAAGACATTGGCGCGATGAAGGCAAAACAAGCACAATATCAATGAGTGATTGCTGACATTTAAACGATTGGAGTAAACTGAATAAAATATTGGAGAGACTGGGATAAGTTAATCTATCAAGAAAGAAGAATGTAAGTCCAACATTGGATCAGCGAGCCTTAAGTAAACCTAGTGTTATATTGAAGAGGCTGGACTAAATTCAGTACTATGTCAAAAGGACTGGGTTAATACCAGTTGAAACTTAACAGAAAGACTTGAATGAGCACATTCAAGGCCAAGATTAATAGATTCCTGGACCATAGGTGAGTAAAGGGATTATGGGGATTGGATAGGAAAGTGGAATTGAAGTTTAAGATTTGATCACTCAATCTTTTTGAGTGTCATGTGCCCTCTTCCTACTCTGATTTCTTTTGTCCTTATGTACTCAAACTCAACATTATATTGTGGTAACCTGACCTGTTAGTATATTGGAGAGGCTCTGGAAATTCCATTTAAAATTGTATCGGAAAAATAACTAAAACTACAACTAATATAATTGAGATCAAGTGGAGAACTAATTCTGTTAAATAAAATGAGACAGAACAATCTGACACTATTGTAGAGACAGAGGGAAAACCCAACTGTCATCACTTTGGCAGGGAGGCTGAGATATGATCAAGTGGAATTAAGTCAGTGATGCCTAATCTGCATCAGGTCTCACCGATGTACAGGAGGTCACACCAGGAGCACCAGATGCAATAAATGACACTGATAAATTCACATGTGAAGGACTGCCTCACCTGGAAGGACCGTTTAGGGCCCTGGATGGCGGTGATGGAAGAGGTGTGGGGTCAGGTGCAACAGTTAGTGCAGTTGCAGGGATAAATGCCTGGAGGGGGGAGGATGAGTGGATAGGGGACTCCGGGAGAGTTTGATCCCTGTGGGAAGGGGAAGGGAAAATGTGCCTGGTGGTGGGATCCCATTGGAGATGGCAGAAGTTGCGAAGAATAATATGTTGGATGCGGAGACTCGTGGGGTGGTAGGTGAGGACAAGGGAAACTCTATCCCTGTTATGTCGGGGGGTGGGGGGTGGGGAACAGAAGAGATGTGGGTGAGGTCTGCATCGATAGCAATGGGGGTGTCTCAGATGTCCTGGAATGGAAAGCCTCATCATGAGAACAGATGTGGCAGAGATGCAAGAACTGAGAGAAGGGAATAGCATCCTTGCAAATGATAGAGTGGGAAGAGGTGTAGTCGAGGTAACTATGGGAGTAAGTGGGTTTGTGGAAGATGCCAGTGGATAATCTGTCTCCCGAGATGGAGACAGATCAAAAAAGGGGAGAGAGGTGTCGGAGATGGACCAAGTGAATTTGACGGTGGGGTAGAAGTTGGTAGTGGAATTGATGAAATCAATGTGCTCCACGTGGGTGCAGGGAGCAGCACCAATGCAGTTGTCTATGTAGCGGAGAAAGAGTTGGGAAGTGTTGCCGGTGTGGGTTTGGAACATGGATTGCTCCACGTAGCCAACGAAAAGGCAGGCATTACTGGGGCCCACGTGAGTGCCTTTGGTCTGGAGAAAGTGGGAGGAGTCGAAAGAGAAGTTGTTGAGGGTGAGCGCCAATTCTGCCAGACAGGAGGGTGGCGGTGGAGGGGAACTGGTTAGGTCTGTTATCTAGAAAGAAGCAGAGAGCCCTAAGGCCGTCCTGATGGGGAATAAAAGTATACAGGGACTGGATGTCTGTGCTGAAAATGAGGTAGTCTGGGCCAGGAAAATGAAAGTTGTTGAAGTGGTGGAGAGCATGCGAAGTTTCACAGATGTAGGTGGGAAGGGACTGAACCAAGGGGGGACAAGATGGAGTCGAGATAAGAGTTCAGTAGGGCAGGAGCAGGCAGAAACCATAGGCCTACTGGGGTACTTTGGTTTCTCTGCAGGTTTGATGGTGAGATTGGGATTGATGTGGAGGGAGTGGTGAACCCAAGACAGTTAGTGTCCCGTCGGCAGTTAGAGACGAAAAGATCCAGAGTGGGCAGTCAGCCAGAATAGAGTCATAGAACACTACAGCACAGAAAACAGGCCATTCGGCCCTTCTAGTCTGTGCCGAAACTTTATTCCGCTAGTCCCATTGACCTGCACCCAGTCCATAACCCTCCAGACCTCTCCCATCCATGTATCTATCCAATTCCTAAAACTCAAGAGTGAGCCCACACTTACCACGTCAGATGGCAGCTCATTCCACACTCCCACCACTCTCTGAGTGAAAAAGTTCCCCCTAATGTTCCCCCTAAATCTTTCCCCTTTCACCATAAAGCCATGTCCTCTTGTACTTATCTCACCTAATCTAGGTGGAAAGAGCCTACTTGCATTTACTCTGTCTATACCCCTCATAATTTTGTAAACCTCTATCAAATCTCCCCTCGTTCTTCTGTGCTCCAAGGAATAAAGCCCTAACCTGTTCAATCTTTCCCTGTAACTCAACTCTTGAAGACCCAGCAACATTCTAGTAAATCTCCTCTGCACTCTTTCAACCTTATTGATATCCTTCCTATAGTTAAGCGACCAGAATTGCACACAATGCTCCAAATTTGGCCTCACCAGTGTCTTATACAACCTCACCATAACATCCCAACTCCTATGGGGTGTCCAAGAGGAGGAAGAAGGCTTGAGGCAGGAGAAGGGATCATCAGTGGGGAGTGGGGAATCCTTGCCGATGAAGTAGGCGCAGAGGGGACAGAAGAAGGGCTCAGTGTCATGGCAGCCATGGAATTTGTGGAGGTGCCCAAAAATCATTGCGTATTTTGAACTAATCTTTATGTGGATATGAAAATGCTTTCCTTTTATCTATGTTTAATTTGGACAGAAATAGGTTTGCTTGCTCAATCATGTCATGTTAACTTTACAATGGTTTAAATGCGATTGCAAATTATTTGTAATCCTTCCTGTCTAATTATTGAATGTATGCAGTTTAACACTTCATCAATGCACATCTTTGAGAGTTTAGTGAAAGTGAAATTTTGTACAGATTTTCTTCCCAAAAAGTAGATCTAAGAAATGCACACAAATGAAAAGGTTTTCACTCTGATGACTTAGAAGTTCTCAATAGGTTGATTCTAGCAGGGCAACATTTTCTTAATTGTCTGACAAAAATGAAATTTGAAGCTGCTGTCAGCTTTCAAACCAATTTAACTCTGTCAGAACCAATCACGTTACTAAGGAATGCATGTACAATGTCCCAATAGATATTTTAAGATATTCACTTTAAATAGGTAGGTTTGGATTATGCAGTATTTCAAAAGGAATAGAAACAGCAATAGGCCATTTGGCCTCTTGTACTTGTTCTGTTATTTAAGAAGATTGTGGCTAATTTTTTTTTACCTCAGTGCCACTTTCCTCCAGCACTCACTCCATATCCTTTGGTAATTCTCAAGATCGATTGATCTCTGTTTTCAATATGCTCAGCAAAAGGGCCTCCTCAGTGCACTGAGGTGGTGAATCCCAAAGATTCACCACCCTCTGTGTGAAACAATTTCTTCTCACTTCTCTCTTGAATGGCTGACCCCTTACTTTGAGACTGTGACTGCTGCTTCTACACACCACAGCCAGGGGAGACATCATATCCATATGTACTCCATTAAAGCTCATAAGAATTCCACATGTTTCAATGAGACCATCTCTCATTCTTCTAAACTCAAGAGTATATAAACCTTTCTTAATCTCTCCTGATTGGGCAAGCCCATCATCTCAGGAATATATTCTGTGAACCTTCACCACACTCCCTTTATGACTAGTATATCTTTCCCTAAGTAGGGAGACCAGGCGTGTACACATTATTTCCAAATACAGTCTTATTAGGACTCTATATAAATGCAGTAAGACATCTTTATTCTTGTATTCAACTGGTCTTACAGTAAAGGCCAACGTAGCATTTACCTTCCTCACTGACTGCTAAACCTACATATTAACTGTCAATGATTTGTGTACAAGGACACCCAGGTCCCTCTGAACACCAATAGTGTTCCAATCTCATGACCTTAAGTTTTTCCCCATAGTATATTCTGACTGCCAAGTCAGTGGTCATTTATTTAACCCAGCCTTATCCCCCCTAAAATTCTCTGTATCCTTCCACATTGTGATCCAGCTTAGGTAGAATTGGATATATTGCACTTAATCGCTTCACCCAATGTATTGCTGTAGATTATGAATAGCTATGGCCTCAGCATTGATCCCTGGGGCATCCCACAAAAGCAAAAATGATCTGTTTGTTCCAACCTTTTGTTTTTATCTATTAACCAATCCTCATCCTACTTCAGAATGTTCTCATTGTGTATAATGATCTGTTGTGTTAGATCTTACTGAAGGCCTTCTGAAAGTCCAATGATACCACATCAGCTGTTTTGCACTATTCTAGTACAACAATAAACAAGAGTTGTCAAACATGATCTCACTTCCATAAATCTGTGTTAATGGGTGAAACACAGTGATGATTTCCAGAAGGTATGCAACACGCAAGGAAAATTCAATGTACTCAAGGAAATTTCTAAATGTACTTTACAATTGGAGGCTTTTACTGCTATTTACGATTGTTTGATGTTGTTAATTTGCACTGAGATTTGCTATGGAGCGGTGTCTATGCTATAATATGTTGCAAAGTAGTTTGGTGCTCATTTTGCCTCAAGGGTTGAACAAGGAAATGCAAAACTGAGGCAGGCCTCTCTGAAAGGAAGGAAAGATAACTGAAATGAGACTCCTGACCATAATCATGCAAGTCATGATGACCCAATTGAGAAAGGGCTCAGTGGAAAAGAGTGCATGGGCCACCTGCATGTCCTTCACTCACAACTGGTGCAAAGTACAAAAATGGAAAAGCAGAGTTGGAGCTGTAAAGGAGATTGCCACATTTTTAAAAAAAGCACCTGAAGATTTGAGCTATGATGTAGGGCACAAGTGGGGAATCTGAAAGATAATTCATTAAACGGAGTTCTAAAAACTAATGTGTAATTTCATACAAATTGGCTTTTTGTTTTGCTTTGCAACCCATGGAGCTGCATCTCAGGTAACAGTTTTGAAAACCAACAATTAATGCCAATTCACACTGTAGTTATCTAACTTACCACTACATCCACTTTTTAAATGGCTTTGTAGCTGTCTTAAAATTTCTACCCTTGTTTTTTCAATGCCATCTACTTTATCCAAATGGTCATTATTTTGGAAAATTGTTTCTCAGAAGCAGATTTGCCACCTGAGCTTACTTATGCTCTGCAAAAGTCATTAAAAGCTATATTCTGAAGGGTATAGCTGGAAAATAATGTTCTCCAAGTTTTGTAGGCAGAGACTTCCATCATTAAGGGTGTACATTAGCGATATTTCCAGTATTATGAGTGTAATGACAAAATATGTGACCTTCATAGAGATGTGTTAACAAAGGTTGAATCCTTCACTCTCTGTCTGCTGCACTCACTTTGTATCTGCTTCAAAACTGATTATCAATTGTATTTAACAATAATGATAATCTATATACAAACTAGTTAATCATGCATCACTCCAATATCAACTTTACCAATACATTGGACATTTTGTTAAATTTTAGTCTATGTTCAATTATTTTTCATGAAAGCTTTACCTTCCAATCTCCTTTGGCAGTTATATTGTACTAATTCTGTCTCTGCTTCCCTTTCCCTTGTTCTTTGGTAGTGTGGTACATCTTACTTGCTAAGAGTCCTTAATGTAAAACAAGCACTTAAAAATCGTGAAGCTGCAGGAAAAGTCCAGTGCTGCCCATTGCTTAACTCCAATGCTTAAAACATAAACTTGACTGGTTTTTGTGCAATATGGATTATTCAAGTTGTCTTTGATTCATTAAACTCAATTTTGCTTGTTATATGCATCATTTTTTGGAGACTTCTTTTTAACATAGAATTGTTGTCATTAGTGGGTGATTTTCATCACAATCACAGTGATTAGCATAGACATTGCAGTCAACCATTATATGCTCCTGCTTTAGTGGGCGAAGAGAAAATCCTGTTGACGAAAGAAGAGAAGTTGCACGTATTTCAGACATAAGAAATAGGAGCAGGAGTCAGCCACCTGGCTCTTTAAACTTGCTCCGTCATTCATCAAAATAATAGCTGATATTCTACTTCTGTGCCATTTTCCATATGCCTTTGATTTCTTAATGTCCAGAAATCTGTCAATCTCTGTCTTGAATGAGCACATGACTAAGTTTCCACAGCTCTCTGGGTTTGAGAATTCCAAAGGTTCACCACGTTCCGTGTGAAGAAATTTCTCCTCATTTCAGTCCTAAATGGCCTGCCTCTGGTTCTGAATCCGTGCCCCCTAATCCTAGATTCCAGCCATGGGAAACATCTTCCCTGTATCTCGCCTGTCAAGCCCTTTAAGAACTTTGTAAATTTTGATGAGGTATGCTCAATATTTTGTGACTGGTCCGATTAAATTTCTATTCAATGGTGACTTGCAGAAAGTTGATGGTTGAGGGCTTAGTGAAGGTAGAGCCACTGAATGTTAAAGGTAGGTGGTTAGATTCACTCTTGTTGAGATGCTCGCTGCCTGGCATTTTTGTGACGCAAATTTTACTTGCAACTCACCAGTCTGTGCCTGAGTATTGTCTAGGTCTAGTTCAATGCATGCATGCACTGCTTCATTTACTAAGGAACTGAATTTAACATCAGCAAAAAAAATGCATTTCTGACCTTATGATGGAAGGAAGGTGATTTTTGAAGCAACTGGTTGGGCCCAGGACACTGCCCTGAGGAACTCCCGCAGTGATGTCATGGACCAGGATGATTGGTCTCCACCAACCACAACTGTTGTCTTTTGTGTGAGACTGGCTTTAAACCATCGTACTGAAGGCAGGTGAGTGCAGCATGACTACACCACAGTGCTTTTATTTTGCATCATTCCACCATGTCGCAGCCATATTAAAGAACAGGCAACATTGAATCTATTGATTGATTGGAACTTTCAAAATACAATGCAACACATAACACAATCAGCATACATGTGAATGTATCAGGTAAACTTTTACTCTGCACCTTAGAGAAACTTTCAAACGCATTGGCCCTGTGCTGTATACTTCACTATTCAGAAAGGGAAGCCAAAAGACAAACTTTAGCTGCAGAGAGGAGTAAGGACGAGGTACAGCTAGACAGAGCAATGCTTTGATGAGCCACCAGAAGGAATTTCAGTAAAAATCAATCCTGTACCACAACAATGACCTCTTCATAGTAATTTCTAGTCTGATGTAGGAATCACTATAACCATTCTGGTTCTAAATAAGTTATATTTACCATTGTATTGTACAAAACTCTGACATTTATTCACAAGCACTTTTTTTGAATTAACATGCAATTTTTTGTGATCTGAAGACAATTTCTCCTGTCTGCATTTGTTTAGAAATGGACAATTCCAATGTGCTCACAGTTAGAAAGAGAAATAACAATTGTGTTCAACACTTCTTACAATCACCTTCTAAGAAAAAGATGAGAAGGAGGGTATAAGGAGTAGCTGTTCCACTATTGGGAGTTTTCCACAATCACTGAAGATCTCCGGAAGGTAATTTTTCACTCAATGCTGTATTGTATGATTCATTTTTGATATTTGATTCATATTGTTTGAGTAAAAGAGGTTTTTAAGTAGCCTTCATGTACAATTGCCTTGAAATTAGTTATTCCTTCTGTGCTCATCAAGCTTCCCCTGTTCTTTGAATCACCCCATGACACATCATACATGAACACTGTCTAAGTTAAGCACAGTCGAACAAACCCCCTCCCATCCCACCCAATTTCAGAATCTGAGATACTGTGTGGCAGTAAAAACTAAGTCCTGTATAGGTAATAATGGTTTATGGCAGAGCAAATAGGGACAGGAATTGGTCCTGAGACTCTTCTGTGTCCTCTTCTTTGTGATATTTTTCCTCTTTGTTAATATCAGCATATTTGTTGTGCCGAGTTTGTGTCCTCCTGATCTTCCTCCTCACCATCATCATCTCTCTTTTCATTGTTTTTGTTGCTATGATGGTTCTACAGCAAAAGGTGAATACAATTTAAGTTGGTGGGTGTTACTGAAGGCAGAATGTGGAAGCTTTTCTCTGCCGTCTCCTCAGTTTTAATGTATTAATCTGTTGCCACACTTGCCATATGATGCAAATTTGCACACCTATACAAGTACCTCTCTGTCACCCTATTCTCTACTTTTAGGGCATGGACTCCTTGCCGGCTATGAATTGCAATGTAAATTTCTCCTTTAACAAGTCTAAGTGCAACTGATTTGGCTTACATTTGAGAGAAATGTTTCAGGTGTCACAAGGCAACTGCTATAAAAGATCTGGTGATTTCCTGCATGTGATTACAGGGCAGTTTGATGAGAACGCATATTGAGCTGGTGAATCTGCTAACAATTGTGCAGCGTGAAGGGTGACTTGTAAGGTATTCCTTTCAAAACATCGACATTATGCTGATGTCCATAACGAATAAGGTAGAATGGAAGCAGTGTTCTCAGAATCGTAGGTTATTACTTGTATTTGTCTTGCAGGAATAATGCTTATAGTTTTCACTGCTGAACTGGGAAAGGAAAAATGTAACTTCAGGAATAAAAGATATTTAAATAAAAAATATTTATTGTCTTACTTCCCTGTTGCTCTGTGCACAGTCTCTCACATTATTCACATTCTAAGTTGCTTCGCTAATGCCTCCTGCAAATATAAAAATTCTATTTGCATATTGCTTTGGCAAAGTCACTAAACAGAAGAGCAATTATAAAAGGAAGGGTCTTCTACTCGTTGGTTTCTACACTTCCTTCGGAACAGGTTTTAGTCTTTTTATCTCTGGTTTCATAATTGAAAAATATTTTGGTAACTTTTGCAGCAGCTGTCCAGGATGCAGCATTCCTGGGCGTAACCCCCAGCAACATTACCATAACTGCTGCCGTGTTTCAGGTTTTTAGAAGATACTTCTCTGCAGGGCTCCTCCTAATGTTAGCACTGTCCTCAGACGTTACTGAAGAGGAGCATCAGGATTGATGGAGATGATATTACCAAATGTTTCCAGTGATGTGATGCACAGTTCATAGACTCCTTCAATTTTATGTTATTGAACTTCAGAGCTCAACCACTTAATATAATTAGAATCAGGTGTAGGATAGAATATATATAGTGGTATGTTGGCATTGGTGAACTGATTAAATTTTCAGAACAATCAAAACCTTTCAGGATTATTTTTCTGGTATAGCAAATTATTCAGTCAAATGTCATATAACCACTTTTTTGACTGCATGTCAAGTTAAGGTTGGACTTCCCTGCATGTAGACTTAAGTTTAATTTGCGGCGATGTATACATAAAAGATAATGCAATTCAGTGCTTTTGCAAAGAAAAGATGAAAAGAAACTAATTTTAATTCAACATCTGTTTTATTCCCAGTGGGTTTTAGTTCTAGAAATGTGAGAGATGTATTTTACACATATATCAATGTGCAGTATGCAAAATGCCATGGCTCCTTCCCCAGAAGGACAAAATGCAGAATTCCTTCTGTTGGAAATATTTTTGAGGTTTGTGCCATCAGCTTCTAATTGAAATGATTCTCTTAATTTAGGAGCAAAATGCAATGGATTTGGTTAAAGAGGAATGAAAGTATAAAATATATTTTTACTCAGAGCTATGATTTAGTTTGATAATTTATAATTAAACAATTGATGCAATGTGTGTTTTACAAACAAAATTCAAATTGTGTTCCTACAGATTTATACCTGTCTAATACAACAAATCAATTGAGAGTAAATCTGGAAGGAATCCGACTTTACTTGATTAACTTAATTTATATCCATTGCAGTGGTAATTGAGAGTTAAACTATCACCCACTAAGTCAAAAGTACAATAACGGGATGCTCGTATTTTTTTGCTGATAATGGAACCTTGCTCTGCCCAAATAGCTGTTTCCTCTATTTATAAAAACAATAGTCGTTCATTTTCAAAGGAAATTACATGTGAAGAAGTTCGAAGAAAATTAAGTGGTTGCTGTAGGAACAGACTTTTTTTTAAAAGACCTCAATATAATGGAACTTCTTTCTACCTACAATTTTTTGTTCTATTCATAATTGCCCTACCCAATGCTTCCTAACTTACCTCAGCTTCACTACTAATCATTTTTATATTGATGGATATGTGGAACCTTCCCCATTACCTTGCAATATGAACAAAATCTGATTGCACAATTCTATTTTTAATAATGCTGGTAATGCAAATGACATAACATATAGTAATCCATCTCACAGTCCTAATGGTCTAATGAAAGCTGTTGATTCTCTCCACATTTACCATGCACCCACTAGCTATTTACCTCCAGCATTTTCAGCTTTTATTTTAGCTACCGATAATCTTGCTAGACTTTAAGATTTCCTGAGACTGGGTCAATTAATTGTCTTGGAGGAGTATCATATCAGCTGTGATGTGTAATTGATAAGGCTTTTATGATATTATGAGATTACAGCTTATCAGTATGGGAGGGAAAATTTTACCAACTAATGTTGTCCTGAAATTGCCGGTATGTGGTATATAGCACAGCAATTAGTTTTAATGTTTCTCCATGGAAATCAATGACACTGTACATGCTGGTGTTTATCTCACTGAACTATGAACTGTTGATTTAAACCATTAATTAACTCCAGTGGAAGTATGATTTGATGTGAGAGAAAATAAGCCAGGAGCAGCTGCTGGTTGTGTTTTAACAAGTGAAACATCAACAGTTCAACATATGTAATTAATGATGTAGAATTTTAAAACTTAATTTTAAATGCATAGGGTTAATGCGTGGCTTCCTGCATAGATTTGTCAATACATTGCGTGCCACTCCTTTGATGATTTGTTTGTTACATGGTAACACAGCAGAACAAAATCTCGAGGTCACAAGTACTTGATGCTATATTTTGTTAAACCATGCATCCAGATGGTATATATCAGAAAATTGTAAGTTTGGTCATACTCTCAGCAACAAGAACAAATAGAAAGCAGGAAAAAGTGGGTTATTTTTGCTTTGGGATTCTGTGACCAGTTTGGGTACCCCAAGGATTTGTGCTCGAGCCCCACCTTCACAATTGATTTTAATGATCCGGATGAAGGGACCAAGGGTAAGGTACAAAACCGGAAAGCAATGTGAGTTGTGATGAAGATGCATTAAGGTTTTAGAGGGGATAGACAGGCTATGTGAATGGGTGAGAACATGACAGATGCAACAGAAGTATGTGAAGCCTTCCACTTTGATAGTAAAACAAGAAAAAAAAGGGGGCATTTAAAGATGTTTTGGTTCTGAGGCAACTGAGTGTCCTTGAACACAAATCAATGAAATTTAGGGTGCGGTTAGGCAACCAATTAGAAAAGCTAATGGCATGTTGGCCTTTACTGCGAGAGGCTTTGTATGCAGAAGTCTTAATGCAATTTTGTAGGGCACTGGTGAGATCACATCTGGAATATTTTGTACATCTGGTCTCTTTACAAGGATACATTTGAAATAGAGTGAGTGCATCAGAGGTTTACTAGGTTGGTTCCTGCGTGGAGGGGAGACTAAGCATGCTGGGCCTATACTGCCTTAAGTTTAGAAGAATGAGGGATGATCTCACTGAAGCATATAAAATTCTTCCAATACTTGACAGGGTAGATGCAGGAATAATGTTTCTCCATCTGGGGTATCTGAAACTAGAGTTTGTAGCTTCAAAATACAGTAAATCTCTGATAACCTGCTATCCAACAATTTGGAAATTCCTATGATTCGGCATCTAGCTGTCTGAGTGCTGATTTCCTTGCTCCCTTTAAGCTCATTGGGGCCCTGGTTCCCATGATCCCTTAAACTTACTTAGTTCTGCTTCCCATGCTCCCTTGAAACTCACCTGGTTCTGTTTTCAGGGCTCCTTTGGAACTTACCGTGGCCAAGTTTCGCATTTTCCCTTTCAGCTTATGTGGTCTGCTGAAAGATGTATTATTTTACAGAAAAAAAGTGAATTGGAAGTGTGCTGGAATATTAATAGAAATAACAACCAATAGTATGGAAAATTCGCTAGCCTGGCACGATCAAATCCCTGAGTGTGCCAGATTAATGGAGTTTAACTGTAAAACTTACCCAGTCAACATAAAAATGAGGAGAAGATTGCGGAGGCTGAATAAGTTGAGTATATTTGAGACAGAATCTTTGGGTATTCAAAGGATCAAGGGATAGGGTGTTAGTGGAGGAAGTTAGCGCTGAGTTAAAAATCATGACCTCATGAATAGTGGAACAGGCACCAGGGACCAAATGGCCAACTTTCCCTTCCATTTCTTATGTTCTTACGTTATGCTTGCATTTATACATCTCCATTAATGTGGAAATTGTCCCAACACCACATTTACTCTGCATACCCTGGAAGTTTAGCTATATAAGGATGCATTGGGGTTATTCCACAACTCAGTAATGAATGCAAAAACACAAATAATAATGCTTAGCAAAGATCCATTAACCTACTAATTTACTTTATAAACTTGATGAAACTCGTGTAGGACCAAGGCAAGACAGATTTTTGGCTGCATTATAGTTTTTCTAAATCCATATAGGGCTGTGGCATCTGTGAGGTTATCTAGTGATAAATTGTAAAGTGAATGATCCTTGCCAAATCTCTTGCCGTTGCTTGGCAGAGCCCCATTGTAACCGAAGTGCCATCAGGTCCTCATGGAAACGTGATGAATGATTTCTTAGACACACTCTGTTAACTTATTCATGTAAACTTTTCAAGAATGACCTCATAATTCCAGGAAAGGTTGAAGAATGATTGAAAGCAAAAGGGAATATGAACTTTAAAAAGGGAACCCATTGTTACTTTTTTATGACCTCTAATCTATGTCAGACTAATAGTGTTACCTAATGTTTACTTTCTTTAACCTCCCATCAGTTTAAAATTTTGCATGTTCTCTATGCCCAGCTGTATGTTTTTTTGTTCTAAGATTAGTCAGATGTTTTTTTCACAAGGGTTTAGAAAGGCATGGAAAAGTCATGGGCACCATGTAGTGCCCGTCCCTATTCATGTTCTTCCATGATAGCTTCTGAGGATCAAGTGAAATGAACCTTGGCAGTCCTGGGCCTGAGAAAAATCCCTTGTGCCTATCAATCTATAACATAAAGAAATCTGTCGTTAGAACAGACAGGGCTGTACTGAGTTTATGTCACTACAGATTTAAAACTGATCACAGTGCAAGCAGTAATGTAAACATTGCAATTATTTACTTTGCCCAATTCCAGAATAAAATCTGCTTCTTTTTACTTGCTGTAATGGATCTTGTTACACGGCCACATTGACACAGTTTTATTTCAATTTCATATTCCTTACCGAGCCAGAATGTAGGAGAAAAGAAAAAGTGAATAATGCAGGATTTTTTTTGTGGAAGATGTCCAGATCAAAATTTTGGTATACCCTGTATGCTATGCATAAAATTTTTGGAAGACATGTTAACCTCCCAAGCTGTAGTAGATTGTAGTCAAAACAAGGACTGAAGGCATATTCACCCTTCCAATGTCAAAGGAGGACATTATTCTTCCTAAAATGTAACTGAAATTTTGTCTTGATTTCACCTAAAGGAAACTATTATCAGAAATACCTGGCAATGCCATTGCTGGTGCCATCTTCAGAATTTGGAATCCCACATGGACCTAATCATGGAATTCTCCATAAACATCAAGTAGAAAAAAATGAGACTAACGTGGGATACTGTCACAAACCAGCAACAAAAGAAACACACTGAGCATGATTCAGTGTTTAAAAACTATTTTATTAATCACTACTTATGATAATACGTAAAATAAAAGTAAAAATGTTAGTATGTTAGAATTCAAAAATGTTAAACCTTGAACGTTAACCCCAAAACTAAACTCGTCGTGTGTGTTTGTGACAAAGTCCAAAACTCCCAGTTCCGGAATGGTTCTTAAAGTTCAGTTCCGCAAGCCATAAGGTGAAACATGAGCAAGGGCTTCTTCAACAACCACCGTTGTCTGAAGATAAGACGTAGACATAGAGAAACATAGAGAGAGTAAATACGAAATCCAAATGTTCCACGATGGAACCCAAACGACACTTCAGTGTTTACTCGGTAGTGACTGCCTCACCCCGAAAACATCCGAACCGTGGTCGTCCACACACAAATACCTGTTTCCTTCTACAGGTCAGCAACAAAGTGAACTCCACCGGATTACTTCCAACTTCCATACATGGATTTTTATGGCCAACACAGTTATTGTTTCTCATCCATCGATAGAGAAAACAAGCAGGCTGGTGTCTCTCTCCCTTCTCTCTCTCTCCTTCTTCTTCTTCTGACCTCTTCAACAACGTCATTACGTCCTTTATCTTCTATTGACGTAAGCACGCCCCACACACACATACACACACTCTCTATCTTAAAGGGACTTTCACTGAGTCCGTAACACCTCCCACCTAAAAAAAAATTTTTCCCAAGAAAAATTTACCCGCGCTTACAGTTAGTAATGTTAATAATTATCATGCTACACAACTACAGACTATCAGATTAGTACAGATACATGTTTCCCATTTAACATCGAGAAAGACAATCAGCAATCACATTATCTTTGCCTTTAATGTGAGTTATCATGAGATCAAACTCTTGCAAAATTAAACTCCAGTTTAACAGCCTTCTGTTCTTGTTTTTGACTCGGCTCAGAAACACCAATGGGTTATGATCTGTATATACAGTCAATGGTTTCTGAGCGGTGCAAACATATACACTGAAATGTTGCAAGGCTAAAACAAGCGACAGTAATTCTTTCTCTATGGTGGAATAATTCTTTTGATGCTCAGTGTGTTTCTTTTGTTGCTGGTTCGTGACAAAATACATAAAGAAACATGTATTTAAATGTTTATGAAACTTACACACATAATTACATTCTCATAAAATGCATTAAAATTGGGTTTGTAGTTAATATTCTCAGGTTTAATGTAGGAGCAACTTATATGTTGAAACAAATCATACTTTACACCATGAAAAAAAGAGCTGGCAGAGATAGTGTGCAACCTGCATTTTCCTAAGAATTCTTACACAGAGCAGAAAACTGTTCAATTCTCTTGCAAAGGTCACCAAGGTATACTGTATATACGTGGTTCACAACAAATGTTTTTAAAATGATTCAGATATCTAAATTACTGTTTTCTTTACTAATTTTTAAATCCCTTAGCTCAGTACCAATACTTGAGCATGCAGCATTTGATTGCTGATTGTGATTAATGTATTAATGTAAGTACAATTGAAAATAGATTGAATTTATTGTCTGGTGCTGATTTATTGACACCAGTAAATGATTTGCAACTAGAAATACTACATTAAAAATGTAAAATGGATTTAATGTTATCGTTAACCTGTTAGACAACATGAAGAAAGAAGAAGAAGTCATCATAATTCCTGTGTTGAGCTGATTAAGGCTAAATTATAAATAATACAGAGTGCAGGTCTTTTACGAACTAATTAAACACTGGTTCCATTACATGAAAGAATTACAGTCAACTAATCCATTGCTCCATATTGAATTTTTTAACGCATTATCTTAAGTAAAGTTCTTTCTATATTTCTCTGATAAATGCTTAATTTTCTCTTTTTTTGCCTATTTCAGCACCTCTTCTTCCCAAGGTGTGTTTTGTTTTCTCTTGTTTCCACAAGTAATGGCTACTTTGCAGAATCTTGTTCAAGCACCTTTTTGTTTATCTTTACACAATGTTGGTGAATTCCGGCAGTCTACTCGAATGCACAGGGCAGCACTGTTTGAGGTCTACATCCAGAAATTTGTGTGGTGACAATCAAGAGTAGGAAGTATTCACTGCAAACAGATGGATTCGGCTACTTCAGAACAAACAGGAAATCAAACTTGTCAACTTTCTGAGCTGCATGTGCCTTACAAGCATGCTTATATATTGTTTTCCCAATGTTCAAACCCTGGATAGAGGCACCATGTCAAAACAGCAATCCTTCTGTCCAAACCACCATACTTTCAGGAATGGAATGTCAAATCACTCTCGTTACCCAGTCAGACTCCTGGTATAGGACAGGCTACAAATCTCAGAGCCTTTTAACTGCTGTTGCAGGACTTGTACTAAGTTCTTCAAGGTCTTTTCTTCCCAAAATGGTGGTGTTTTATTCATATAATAAAGATCATCAGCTTTGCAACAATTGAAGTCAAAGAGAAAATATAGGGCTGAACTCTATTATGAGAAAAGAATGCCCAAACATAGTTAACATCTCTAGAGTATGTGGACGAGCATCCAAACTAACAGCAGTTTCTATAAGGGCTGCAAACTGGAGCTACGAAATATGATTGATGTTTTTCAGTGTGAAAATAGTTGGGAATCAGCAATATGCAGCAGATTTAATTATTTCATTTTTTTAATGAATTCAATTTTAGGTGCAAACATGAAGCCATGGAAAGAAATCCCAATAAGGAAATAACAATCCCAGTGATGAATTGCCTTCTCTCCTGGCATCTTACTTGCAATTTGAAATCTTTAATTCGCCATAAAGTTCAAGAAACAAACAAGACCTAATCCAGTATTCTGCAATTGATCGAGAAAACTCTGCAAGTATCACCAAGGTGAGATGTGGGCAAGGCACATTAGATCAAGAACGAGTGATAAGGCGACAGCGAACCATATATGTGAAACAGTAATCTATGTTCCAACTGTTAATGAGGTTTTACATCAGAACTTTCTTCATGCAGGTAGCCTGTAGTAGTCTTCACCTTATCTAAGAATGTTTGAAGTGATTTCTTTTCTCTGTTTATATTGCAGCATTTAGCAACAGCAGTTCTCTGGATGAATCTCAGTACCTGAGCATTTCGTCTTTCCTCTCCTCGATTTGCTGCCCTGGCCCAGCGAAGATTGGCTGTGTCGTCCACCTTTCTAACGCAAATAAGTTTCCGTTTGTTTCGATACATATCTTAAGATATAAAAAAAATTAAATCCACCATACACCTAATTTTATCTGATGAGAGAAGTTTTTTTTCTCTCCCTTG
This sequence comes from Pristis pectinata, assembly GCF_009764475.1. Taxonomy (NCBI): domain Eukaryota; kingdom Metazoa; phylum Chordata; class Chondrichthyes; order Rhinopristiformes; family Pristidae; genus Pristis; species Pristis pectinata. The sequence continues at coordinate 30,033,338 of NC_067418.1, forward strand.
AAGTCTGTAGATACTTCAAATGACATTCTAGTGCATCGCTGCAGTGTTCACAGTTAATAATTAACAAGAGCTCTCTCAATGCTGAGCACTCACATTGTTCCCCTACTGTGCCATCCTTTTAGGATGTTAATGTTAAGTATAGCTTTTCATTAACATAAAACCACTGACTTGAATTTTAATCATGCTTGATTCAGGTTGTTCTTTTGAGAAGTTAGCCTAATGAATGTGTGTAAATGATGGAAGAGTCAACTTAAATAGACAAAGCAGGCACACCAATAAGCTTTATTGACTTCCCAAATATAAACCCAATTTATTTAAAACCTACTACAATGGCTGACATGAAAACAATTTTATGTTATATATTTTAAAGATAATTCTGACAATTGGGCTTTTGCTGAAGTTGTCATTATCCCCTTATAATCTGTGTGCTGTAGAAACCTGTCTGAATCCAGCTCATGATGCAATCATAGAACCGCAAAACAGAAAGAGGCCATTCTGCATGTCACCCCTGTGCTGGCTATGAAAGAGCAGTTGTGGTCAGCCATTCATTCCCTTACTTGTCTATAGTACTGGAAGTCCCTCAACTTCAAATGATGGTCCAACTCACTTTAATAATTAGGCATAAAATCATGTTCTGCCTCCTCTTCTGGTAAATTAATCTAAGTCCCTGGCCACCTCTCTTCTCTCCTTCCAGTGACACTAAATGTGGATGAATTGACCATTGACTATGGGCTAGAGAAATGGAGAACATCAGAACATCACTGTCTATTGAGGCCACCAATTGCTTGATATTAATTGCAGGAAATACCAGGTAACATTTGGCATTTTAAGAGAGAGAGGATAGGTATTTATGGAGCATCTTTCTTGACTTCTGGATCACATACAATGACATGAAGTACTTTCAAAAAGTAGTTTTCTTCAAATTCATTAATTATAGCGGTTCCTCTTATGCAGCAAGTCCTCTTAATGTGCTATATTAATTGCATGTATTCTATATAGATAGATAGAAACAAGCTGCAGGTTTGTGTGAACATAGTCTATAATTAAATTGAAATCCGGTCATTGATCTTTTATGTTGATATTTATTTCCCATTAAAGTGCATTTGCAGCAGTTGTGGGAGGTAAAGAACACAGCCTTTTTGACAAGACGATTGTTCTGGTTGTTATTTTACCTTCAAACTTTTCCCTTGGAAGACAGTGTGATATGGGAGGATTTTCCAATGTAACATAATGTGTTCCTATTGAGGCCACAACCAGCTTACTACCAGTCAGTAGTTTGTTATGTTTTACACAGAGCAGATTTAAATGAGCTTCCACAACCATCTGTGATGTGGACCACCTATACCCACTGAAGGCAAATACCCACTGCACCTTCCAGCTCAGAGGTGAAAATACTACCACCACATTAAAGGCTGACTTTGTTGTTCCAATGAACACAGTGCTACGACACATAGCCTATAACTGATTCAGTTGAGACCTTTTGTCTTACATAGGTTGGAATCAGTTTCATATTGTTATCCATCTCACTTTTAAAATTATTCATGGAATCAAATTCCATCTTCTCTTCAGGTAGATCAATCTAAGCTTTCCTCTCAACTTCCAGTGACTTTAATTCTGTATTCTTAGGTCATTGACTATTGGCTACAGATCAGCATAGCAGCAAAATGTCTTTGTTCAGACCATCAGTAGCTTGGTTTCCCTTTCAGAAATCAGCAGGTGATCTTCAGTAACCCAAAGCAATTTTTAATTTTGAATGTGCTGTCAACAAAAATTGAGCACTTCATTTAAAGTCATGATTAGCAAGCTGTTTCTCAGTGTCAGTTTTATATTTGCTCAACAGAGACATAACCCTTTCTTTTCAAATTAGCTTTTATATACTTCAATATTTGTTATTCATTGATTATTTTAAGTAAAAATCTTTTTTTGTAAATTCACCTCAATGCAGGGATCTGAAATCCTTTTTTTTAAATGTTAAACTGTTCCTCTCCAAGGGAAATTCAATGGATCCAAATTTTGCAAAAACATCTCATCTACTTTATTCTGGGTGTTGTTTCTCCTCATATGTCATAAGGTAGATATTAACATCAAACTGGATATGTTCAACGGTGTCTTGGCTCCAATCTTTAAGATCTTTTGACGTGAACACCAGCAGCCACACCTCAGTCCTACCACCAACCCTTGTCCACCCCAGTCAATCAGAACTAAACAAGAGAATTGTGATTGCACAGGAGAGGATGAAAAGGATATTTACCAGGACATTTGCTGGGAAATTTGAGGAAAGATTGGATGAGTTGGAGTTGTTTTCTCTGGAACAAAGGCAGCTGATACAAGACTTAATTGAGAAGTATAAAATGATGAGGGACCCACATAGAGTAAGTGTCCAATGGACCAATTTTCCCTGGCAAAGGGATCAAAAATCAGGGGTTTAGATTTAATGTAACTGTTAGAAAGATTAGCAAGATTTTTTTTAAGACATTTTTTCACCCGGACAGTGATAGAGGTCTGGGATTCACTGCTTAAAAGGATCTCTTCACATTTAAAAAGTACTTGAAGAGTAGTGAGAAATGGGAAATAAAAGAGCTACAGAGCAAGTACAAGAAGGTGGAGTTTGACTGGGTAGTTCTTTTTTTCAACCATTATGGATATGATGGACTGATTGGCCTCCTTCCATGTTGTAAAGTTTCAATGTTTCTGTGATTCTGGAAGACCTCGGTTTGAAAAACTATTCCAAAAGAGAGAAGAAAACTTCTAAAATCTTTTGCAATGGCTTCTCTTTGATCTTTGACATGTTTTGAAAGATATCCTTCCGATAGGCATGCAATGCAAATAGTCAGGTATCACCCTATCTAAGTTTATTAAAATGCTCTGTGTTTCCTCTAGGCATAAGCCCACTGAAAGCAAACTTGTAGTCCACTTATCTTGTGTTCTTTGTTAAATAAATGAAGAATTAAAAGTATAACACAAAAGATTAAACTTGATTTCCATCTTAGTTCCCTCATTAAACATTCTTCTTGTTGCCAAAGTGAATTCCAAAATTTTACTTAGAACATCTACCAAATCAGAATGATGACCCAGGTCTTCCAGGATTTTATAACCAACAGGTAGTGAGCATGTAACCGTTTAGAATATATATTTTAAAAAAAACTTCAATTCCGTTCTCTCACACGAGACATTTTGTCAGCTACAGTTCTGCTCAGCTTTTTTATGTGATTATTATAGCGCAAAGCCTGTCAGTGTAGATCCTAAATATTACTTTGTAACATGTTGAAGAATTCATATTATTATTCTTCAAGTGATAAAATCAATTTCTGTTTATCCTTTAAAATATTTTTCAGGGTTATTATCTCCCTAGTATTCCTTCAGAGAAGAAGTGCCTTACAAATTTCAAACCTTGGTATGTACTGCAACTGCCCAGTGTTGCCAAAATACTCTGTAGAGTCCTTGGCTGTGATGGCAACATAAATGGTGGAATTGAGTCCCAGCAGAGTTTTTTGGCTAAATGTGACATCCCCTAAGCTACATGAGGGAGATAAGTGCAAGTACCTCCACAGCAGCACAACATCAGAAGAAAAAGTCAAGAAGGGGCCACACAGCTGCTCCCAAAATTGCTTTAAGGCTGCTATTTCTTTAAGGATTCTGCCATGTGTCTAGTTGCTTCCTGGGCTGCCACAAGGTTTACAGAAAGTTTCAGAGATGCAACCTATGAGGAACCCATACAAAATCATAAGATGTGGAAGCAGCCCCTCGCACTTGCTTCAAAGTTCAATATGATAGTGATGATCTTTTATCTCAGCACCATTTTGTTGTATTAACCACACATATCCCTTGATTCCCTTAATATTTAAAAATCTATTAGTCTTTGCCTTGAATAACACGCACAAAATGCTGGAGGAGCTCAACAAGTCAGGCAGTACCTATGGAGGGAAATGAACAATTGACATTTCAGGCTGAGACCCTTCATCAGAACTGGAAAGGAAGAGGGCAGAAGCCAGAATAAAAGGGGAGGGGGAGGAGCAAGAGCTGACAGGTGAGTTCAGGTGAAAGGGGGAAGGTAAGTAGGTGGGGGAGGGGGGATGAAAGGGAATGATGTGAGAAGCTGGAAGTTCATGGGTGGAAGAGGCAAAGGGCTGAAGAAGAAGGAATCTGATAGGAGAGGACAGTAGACCATGGAATAAAGGGAAGGAGATGAGCAGGTCATGAGGGCAGGGGAGGGTAAAGAGAAAGAGTGAAGGGGCCACAGGACTGAGGGAAAACAAAGGGGGGAGGAAGGAAAACAGAAGTGAGTGCTTACCGGAATTGATGTTGATGCTGTCAGGTTGGAGACTACCAAGACGGAATATGAGGTGTTGCTCCTCCAACCTGTGTCTGGCCTCAATGTGGCAGAAGAGGAGGCCGTGGACAGACATGTCAATGTGGGAATGGGATGTGGAATTAAAATAGCTGGCCACCGGGAGATCCTGGTTGTTAGGGCGGACGGAGTGAAGTGCTCGACAAAGTGACCCCCAATCTGCATCGGGTCTCACCCATGTAGCGGAGGTCGCACTGGGAACACCGCTTGCAATAAATGACACCGACAGATTCACAGGTGAAGTGCTGCTTCACCTGGAAGGACTGTTTGGAGCCCTGAATAGCCCTTGAATATACTCAGCAACTGATCCTCAACTTTTCTTTTGGTTAGAGAATTCTAAAGATTCACAACTTTCTGGGTGAAGGAAGTTCTTCTCACCTCAGTACTGAATGGCAAATCCTTTACTTTGAGACAGTGATGCTTGGTCCTCAACATCCCAGTCAGGAGAAGCATCATCCCTGTATCTATGCTGTCAAGCACCTTAAGAATTTTGCATGTTTCAATGAGATCACCTCTCAATTTTCTGAACTCCTGAGAGCTTAGGACCAGCCTGTTTAATGTCATCCCATAAGACGATCTCCCCATCTCAGAACTGATGGTGAACTCCCTCTACAGCAATTGCACATCAGGCTTGCACAGAAAATTCCATACTCAATAAAATAATGCCTGAATTTCTATATAACCTCCATGTACTTTCCATTTTCCCAAATCCCTTGATCCATTTCTATGAATTTATTATTCCTGCCTTGAATATACTTAAGACTCGAATATTTTGGTTTTAAGTATGTTTTTAAAAAATGAAAAAAAATCTGTAAAGACCTAGTTGGTTTATATCTTTTTTTACCACTAATATTCTGTGTCTGTAATAAACATTAGCCATGCAGAATTTATACTTCCAAAACATTCCTATAGACTACCAACTAATCCCATTTGTTAGTGAGGTGCACCGCTCAGTGATGTGTCAGTAGTGAAAAAGGTTGGAAAAATAAAAGCAGAAATAGAGCAAGAAATAAAATAAAAATTTTGTTGAAGACATAATTAAGGTAAAGCCTGGATTAGTTTAAATAGGTATTATAATAAAAACAATTAGGTTGTACCTTAAATGTGCATTGTTGAATTATTCATATACGTCATTAACCTTTGGAGCACTGAATAACTCTATAGTCTGGAAGAAAAATTAGTTAACAACTGAATTAAAATAGAAATAACAGGACTATGCTATATACAGGCTTAATATTCATACGGCAATATTTCTTGAGTGATGTTTTGTTTACTAAACATAAATAGCTATTTTGCTGAACACTAATAAAAGCTGAGTAACCATCCTTCAAGAGAACCAAAAACGGACTAAAAATTTTACAGCACTACATGTGCTCAGTGAGCATACACAACCCTCTGGAATAGAAACTTTGAAAGATTCGCAAACCCTGAGTGATGAAATTTCTCCTTTTCCTTGTCACAAATGGCAGGCAAACCAATCAAGAAACCTCATTCTCGACTCCTCTCAACATGCAGCTTGCCTGTCCTTCCAAGAATTTACATGTTACAATAAAACAACCAAAGAAGGTAAGTTCATTCTTCTGCAGGAATTAATCTGGTGAACCATTTTAGCACCTTCTTCATAGTGAGTATATCTTTCCTTGGTTAAAAAAACTAAGTATTCAGTTTCACCAAAACCTGTATAACTTCTGCAAGATTCCTTTGTTCTTGTACCCACACCAATACAATAAAATCCAACCCAGATCTGCCAGAAATTTCAACACTTGGCCTATGATAAAGCTTTTTTTAAAGGTCTCACTTTATCCAAATTTATCAATTCATGTTAAGTAAATTATTGTCGAGGTAAGTCAACCTTTTGGGCAGATTTCTATTCAGATTAGTGCTTCTATTGCTTGCAATTAAAGTAAGTGGAATATGTTGCATTTGCATTCAGAAGGTGCACATTATCCTGTGCGTTGTTAATTAGAAGTGTATCAAGTATCATGATTAGCATTATGAAAGGATTAAATTCGACTTGAGTTTTACCAAAGTTTGAATTTTGATATTACAGTATTGTAGCATTCTACCTTCACCTTAAAAAGCATAAGAAAGGATTTCTGTGAAATATTTCTGCATGTTTGTTCTGCTGTAAACTGGCTCTGTGTTTTAATGTACTGCATCTCAGATAAAATTCTAAGTTGACATTATTTAGCATATACTTAACATTTTATCACATGTTATTAAAATTTTACTGCTGGATCCATATAAATTCTACCACAAATCTCTGCCAGGTGTATCACACAGAGGCAAAGAATTAAGCAATTATAAATATACATAGTTGAATTATTCACATGTCATTAATTTTCTGAGCACTGAATGACTCTGGAAGCTGTGTTGCAGTGTATTATATGAGAAGAAATGAGTTACTGACTTAATTAAAACAGCGGTTAGAGGAACAGGCTGAATATTCACACAAAATTATTTCAAAGTATAATTTATATTCCCTTGGCTCAATGTCCCCCATCCCATCATGTCTCTCCAAAGCACTGATACTAGCTGAAACATGTTGGCACAGAGACCATTAACCTCTCCAGTACGATGTCCAACTAGCCAACCAACATGTAAAGAAATTGGAGTTAACACTCTGGTCCAGGTCAAGTTCTAGTCAATGGTGATTACTGGGATACTGCTGGTTAAAAACTGGGCAATGACAATGCTATTAACACTAAAGAGAAACAATTAGACTTCCTATTATTGGAGATGGTGATTGTTGCCATTTAAACCTGCTGCTCCAATTATTGACAACGTCTTGCTGTGTGCAGGAACACACTGTCTCTTCACCTGAGACCTCGGTGAAGTGATGTCCTCATTGGAACTTCTCGTTCGCTACCTGCCTTCGTCGTTTCTTTTCTTTTTTTCCCCTTCCCCTCTTCCTTCTCCTCTTCCTGGTGGACAGCAGACAGGGACTTTTAAAATCATGGATGATAATAATGAAAATGATTGACAGACCATCTTGGGGGATTACCTCAGGGTGACCTGACCAGCCTAGGCAATAAAATCTTGTTTTGTGGTCTCTAATGTCAATCTCCATGTTGTTCAATGTGGCCTTGTTGCTGTGTTTATATTTACACTCTCCAGTACCTTGCTCATGTGAGGAGCCCTGGATTCAGGGGAAAGCCTTCTCCTGCCAAAAGCCATTCATCTTTCCCATCTGGTGTTCGAATTTTTTCTGTTGATGAGCAGCTCCAGGTACATGTGGAGACTGTAATGACTGGGTCCACAATCTGGGAAAATTCACATACATGCAATGCCTGCTGCTTTCTTCTCAAATGCACCACATTTTAATTACAGCTGGGAGATTGTAAAACAGTGGATACATAATCTACTGATGCCTGGTACCGATTCAGAGGCCAAAGTATGTAGAGCGACTGTGACTTCCAGCTCCATAACACACATACATGGCTGGAGATCTGCCACTGGTGGTAAGAAAAGAGCTTTTAGAATAAATGAATGGTTGCTTTGTGATTCAATTTGTGAAAATACAGGTTGTCCCCGGGTAATGAATGGTTTCAGTTTTCACAGACATCCATGAGTTGATTTTGTCCATAAGTTGGAACATACACAAATATCACTCAATATTGGTAACCACAGTATTGTAATGAACGGCATCAAAAGCACATGAGACTGATAAGATAGAACAATTACTAAAAGTGGAGAGAGAGGGGGAGAGAGAGAGAGGAAACTAGTTCTGCTGTTCGTAGGATTGAATGTATGTATGTACGTTGGATTTTTGAATTTAGCAGTATTGTGGGAGTTCGTTCATATGTACGACAGTCTATAAGTCAGGTATTTGTAACCCGGAGACTGCCTGTAAAATGCAGATATGATTGTGAGTAATAGGGACATAAGGAGAAACATAAGAACACAAGAAATTAGGTGCAGGATTTGGCCGCTTGGCCCTCAAGCCTGCCCCAACATTCTAACATGGCAGATCCACCCCAGGCCTCATCTCCGCTTCTGTGTCCCTCCTGTGCAATTGTACCTCCAGCAAAAATAAGAGCGAAACTTAACCTACCAGTGATCACATTTGAAAACCCCAGGAAACATTGCCAAACTTCAGAAGGACCAAGTTTCTGCACTTAAGGAATCTTGTCAGGTCTAACTGTGGAGTTCGTTCAAAGAAATGACTTTGAAAATATACCCATTGCAAAACAACCAAGATAAAGGGACAGACTGGGTTAATGGGAACTACTAAGCAGCACGTAATGAAGAGAAATGATTAAGGTCGTGAAGGAAGTTGGTGCAGAATTTTGTCAGTTTCAAATGTGAATATACACGAGAATTGCAAAAATCTTCATCAGAGTGACAATGAAAAACACCGAGTTGAATGTAACAAGGGAAATGAATAATAATAATAATAAAAGTCACCAGTAAAGAAAACAAAGGATGGAATGGGGCATCTGACTGTGTTGTCCAGTGAGGCTATTACAACTGTTGCTCCATATGTTGCCAACATGCTAATCCTCTGTTTTTACCCTGAGGTAGACAGTTGACTTGCTTGATTTGGAGTAGAACCAGAGGATGTTGCTGAGGTGTGCTTTGACAGTATTTACAGTAATACCAGCGTGGGTGCCAAACAGCTGTGCAAACATAAGGCAAATAAATCTCAAGGGCTGGATGTAATGTATCCAAGGATCCTTAAGGAACTATGGGAGAAAATTGCAGGAAGTCTGGCACAAATTTTTGAGCAGTCACTGAATACTGGATTAGTGTCTGGGGACAGGAAGAAGGCAGATGTTATTCCTATGTTTAATAAAAAAAAGGTACCAAAGTGATATAGGAAATTATAGATCATTGAGTCTGATCACTAAGCATGAAGCTATGGAAACTTATGTTAAAGATCATAAAGCATATGTATAAAGCAAAAATGTTAAAAGGTAGCCAACATGGTTTCGCGATGGGTCGGTCATGTTTTGTTTCCTTTGAGGTGTGGCAAAGGAGCTTGATAATATTTTGTCAATGAGTATGGTTTTCTTGGACCTATGCACTGCTACTAAAAATGAAGAAATTTGGAATCCATGGGAAAAAATTTACAAATTCTAGATAGTTGGCTGACCCACAGCATCCAGAAACCATGAGTAACATTGTCAGCCTTGGAGAATATTATTGACGAAGGTCCACAAGGGAATTTGATTTGTAGGGGAGGACTTTAAATTTGTGACTCTCAAATCAGATGGGTTCCGCAGCAGACAGGTGATCTGCTCTAATTGACAGCATGTGTTGGAGGGGCTTCCACGTATTGGCCCTGGGTTCCTTGAGCAGGAAGGCAGACTGGGCTCGATCATTATGCACATGCATAAATCTCAGTTTGGGTATTTAAAGGCACAGTGCAAGCGATATGTGTAATGCACCCTGGAGCTGCTGAAGCTGCAGAGGAAAATGGATAATGGGAGTGCTTGGGATGTCTCACACAATTCCGCGCCCCCCCCCCCCCCAACTCACTGATCCCTGATTGGATGATTTGTAAGGAGGTGAATAAGAATACTCAAGGAACACTATCAAGATTGCAAGGCTGGAGGTTGCTGCTAAAGTCAGCAGGAGTGTGGGGGCACACTCCTGGATTGAATGCCATAAGCAGTATAGTAACTTCATCAGATCAGGAAAGGAAAATGCAGTAGCGCATTCATCTGTACCCTCCAGTGTTCTCCCTTTGCCCTCTTAATACTACTGCAGAATGTCAGTGTTCAAACCAACATCTGGGTGACACATACTTCTCTGTCTCTGTTCTTTGTCACCTCCTAACCTGCGGAGCTATCGGAGCTATCCAACCTCATCTTTATTGCAGAATCACGTTCTTCCTTATTTTCAACATCGAACATTCTGCTTCCATCCATCCATCAAACCTGTTGCGGAACAGTCATTTCATCAGACTCATCAGGGAAGAGGGAGCGGAAGACCAGCACGAGGCAGAGAATGAAGAGAGAAGGGAGTATCCTCTAGCTGACAACTGCTATGGAAGCAGTCCTGGAGATAACTCGGATATCAGACTGCATGGTAAATGGCGAGATGACAATCTCATAATTACCTGATGTCAGAGTTCTATCTTGTCCAGATGTCTTGCACATAGCAGCGGCAAGTGAAGAGGGATCATGCATCTATTCTTTCTCACAGAAGGCCACCAGCACAAGACTCAGGAATTTCATCTACCTATGTGGATAGTCACACTTTGATTGTGAAGGTAGGACGAATGTCTGTGTTTGCAGTGATACCTCACACATCACAAGTGAGCAGGAGTGGATGCTGGAGATAAGAATAACACAGGGATGCCTTCATTTGAGGCTGTAGGACCTTCAAAGCATACTCTGGGGTGTCAAACAACAGAATACATCTGGAGCAGCAGGATAGGAAATGTGAGTTGCTTGCAGATCTCCCACCCCATAAAGCACTATCAGAAATAGGATAGAAAAATTGCTTCAAGCATGGGAAACATCATACTTCTTGCTGTTACAATGATGTCACCACCATGGAACATCAAATGCAGCTATTATGTGAGTAAATGGAGGCTCTTGCCAAGGGCTAGCATTGCCATTGTTGCCAACTTGAATAGAAGAGCCTTGCACATTCAGCACTCAAGTGACCTGTAACAAAGTGCTGAGCGGCTTATTGCCACTCTATCAGTTGAAGACATAACAGAAAGGAAGTTGTCTGTGGTTGTTGGAGACCAATCACCTCAATCCCAGCATATCATAGCATGAGCTCTTCAGGGGCATTGTCCTAGAGCCAGTCTTCTTCAGCTGCTTTATCGAAGGTCAGATGTGGGGAATGTTTGCTGATGATTGTACAACATTCAGTTCCACTTACGACAACTCAAATAATGGGCTCAATGTGTTCAGTGGTGAGCTGGCAGTGGCCATTTCTGATCTTGGTAAATTAAGTGACCTACCTTTTGTGATCCTCCCAGAAATTCATCCTCTGTGATATGTCTTTTCCTATACTGCAGGTGTAATGCAGAGTGGCTAAAACTAGCCCTGCCCTCAATGAGAAAACCATATCAGGTGGTTAAATCATGTTCCAAGACTTTGCCAAATCAATGTCTTAAATCTTTTAAAGCAGAGGATATTTCTGAGCCATTCATAAACCAGAACGTTAAATGTTAAAATACTCAATAAGTTTAAATTTTGAAATACTTTTACATATTTTAAACACATTTGAACAACTTCAAACATCTTTAAGTACTTTAATCCACTTTTAAACAATTTAAACAATTATAGACACCTTCAATTTAAACACATTTTCTAACACCTTTTAAACACTTCTGAACACCTTTAAACACTTACAGAAATCAATATTAACAAGCCTTTAGAGATTTAAAAGAAGTTTTTGGAACAATTTAAAATATTTTAAAACCGGTTCTCTATCTGAAATACTAAATTATCAAAATCCTTCCTGAGACTCTCCCAGCCATTCACTTCCATTAAAAACAGCTCCTCAAACCAGGCACAGAATTCTTTGACAAATTCATAATACAAGTTTTGAGCAATTTATTCAGGCTCTGCTCCCTCACTGAACTCCACGATGAAACCAGGCATTATGAATATGGTCATCCCACAGCACCTCTCGCTGCCTAGCCCAGACTCTTTTATTTTTCTTCCAGATTTCCAGGTTTGTTGTTGTCAGTTTTGAGGAGCAGTGATGTGAATGCTGATGGTTTTCCCATGCTCTGCAAAGGTCAAGCTTGCCTGCAGTTAGACCTGGACAACATCGAGGCAAGGGCTGATTAATGGCAAGTAACTCTTGTGTCGTCTAGACATCGGTCATCTTCGACAATTGAGAGTGTAACCATCTCCTCATGACATTCAATAACCATCCCCAAGCCTCCCATTAGGGTTGTGTGGGTCATAGTGGAGCAGAAACCTAACTGGAACAGCCATATAAACACTGTCTCAACCAGAGCAGGTCATAGTCTGGATTCTCCAGTGCATGGCTCACATTTTGATACCCCAAAGCTTTTCCACCATCTACAAAGCAACAGTCAAGACTGTGGTGAATTACCCAAATTAGTGCCTCTCCTACACTATTTAAAAAGCATAGTTCTATCCAGGGCTAAGCAGCTGTCTGATTAGAATCTTCTCATCTACTTTCAAACTTCAGTCCTTCTTCACCTGTGCAGCAAGGCTGCAGCCCGTGCCATCTTCAAAATGCACTGCAGGGACTTGTCAAGGATTCTCTGACAGCATCTAAACTCATGAGTGACATGCCATTCCTTAAATAAGTAAAAACAATTGTTAGCAGAGAACAGTGATAATAAAAGAGATGGTGTCGACAGAAACCACGGCAGTCATGACTCCAAGCCTTTACAGCCATTGTAATCCTTATCCCTTTACCACCTGACCCTCTGATACCTTACTCAGTCAGAATCCCACATGATACCCAGTGTCTCAGTGGTCAAAGCTGACCATGTAGAGGCGCAGGTAAGAGTCTATAACAGGGCTCTTGAGGCTACAAAATCCAGCAGATATCACCCAAGAACATCTCAACTTCAATCCGCATAGCCCAGTTTTACCTCTGGTGATGCTGCAGAGATTACACTAGTTGGCAATATTAGGGAAAAATCAAAGAACTGTTGTGATACATAGGTTGGCACAAGTGTTTCACACAGTGTCTGATGGTTATGTTTCCATCATTTACACTCAACTAAAAATAACTGATAGTATTTTGTAGTCTGTGGCAATTACGCACTTTTGAATGTTGCAGTTTTTTAACCTGGGTAGAATGGAAGCTCATGGATTGATTATGAGCAATGGGATTTGAATAATGACTTATGGATGTGTTGTGACTGTGGAGGAGCCACACAGAACCTGGAGCTGCAGAATGTCACAAGCAGACATTCAGGAGGAGACCTGGTGGAAGACTCTTTCCTGGGAGAATCCCTCATTGAGTTTTTATACTCTTAAGAAAATGATAACAGCAGGTGCTTGGGTGCAATTTCTATAGTTACAGTGACATAGTTTACGTCAATATTTTGGGTGCAGACAAATAGTTCCATTGAACTGCATATTTACAAAGGGAGTACATCTCAACTGACAAGATACCTCTGAAAAACATCTTTGTTGGGACAAAGTAGTCACATACATCGGCTAAAAGCTCCTGAGGACAGAAATCCAAGCTTAGAAGATACAAATCTTCACACATGTTTGTGCATCCCTTGCTGCAGAGTATAAAACAGACAGTCTTTGTGATGCAGGCAAGTAGATATTGAAATGCCCCTTTGGAGTGGCTAAGACATGTAAAGAGTTAATCAATAACCTCCTACGTGCTAGGTTGTAAAGCCCTTGTGCTTCATTGATTGGCATCCTCACTCAAGAAATGGCCCATGTTTTCAGTGTGTAGCCTTTGAGTATCCAATCTTTAATATGCTTGGAGTATTGAATGGATCATTTTGCATGGAATACTACAGTATGAAGGAGGTATAGCAGCAGCCCAGGTACCTTGTACATACCTGAAGGACAAATTTCCTGTAGTATTGAAACAGCTGCATATTAAGATTACTAGGAAGTCCAGGTTGATTTTAGGTTGCAGTCTATCCCTCCCTATACTTGTAGGAACCCAGAAAACCCAGAAAATTTGTCTTCTCTCATTTCAGTTGTCATCATCCACCATGATTCTGATGTATGTTGCAATCCTCACACACAAATATATATGTGTGGTTGATTGAGAAATCCTATAGATATCTCTAGCAGAACCAGAAAGTGGTCTTATGGTGGAGAGCACAAGGGCTCTGATCACTTTGATGTGCAGAGACAGTGTGTGTCCACCATGTCCAACAGGCAACAGATCTTGTTCAAGGAGGCTGCAGCAATTGTGATGATCTGAGTCTCCTGAAACCTTGCCATTCTGACGTTTTGAGGAAACCAAGTCTCTGCTTATACCTTACAGTAACTGCAGGGTAAGATCTCCTGGGGGCTGTCCTTCTGTCATAACCCTTCTCTGTCTTAAAACTATCAGTGGCAGCTGCTAATCCTCAGGCCCTGTTTGGTTTCGCAGCTCATTCCTCTTCTGAGTTCTATCTTCCTCACTGGTGGAGACCGACTCACTACAGCAAACAAGTAGGTAGGTTCAGAAATCCAGACAATAAACAAAAACGTTAATACTAGTCCTCTCCAAACTTTCCCAAAATTTGCCTGGGAAAGAACCGATATTTCTGCAAACAAAATTTTTCATGAATCATTCAGATGAGAAGCTATGAAGTGGCAATGTTTATCAGGAGACCAAATTGGCAGCTCTTCAGCTTCTATCGATTCTCATACAGTTCTTGCCAGTAAATGAAAATCAAAGAAGACTGCAATGTACCCAGCTAGAAGACAAGGTGTTGTTGGCGCCAGAAGCGTGGCGACTCTTGTGGGCTGCCCCCAGAACACTATGCAAAAAGATGTATTTCACTGTGTGTTTCGATGTGCATGTGACTAATAAAGATATCTTATCATTGATCATGCGTTGGGTCTTGTTGTAATAATGCAGGAGGCCAAAGACAGTAAGGAATTAAAATGCCTGGCAACTGTACCATTACTTCACATAGCACATACCAGGAAGCTGAATGTGCTGGTAACTGTGCCTATTGAGCCATTTCAACTCACCCTTTCTGAAACATCCCTTTTATTCTACACATCCCTCCCCCATCTTTTTTCCTACTGAAAACTAACCTCCCTTTCTTGTTCTCCCTTTCTTGTTCTGACAGAAAATTTCAGACTGGAAACGTTGACTGTTTCTCTTTCCACAGTGCTGGTTCCCTTGCTAGATTTTTCCAGCATTTTCTGTTTTTATTTCAGTTCCTGCCAGGGTTTCATAGCTGAGTTTCAAACAGTTTGAGAAACCTGGGGTCAATCCCCAAAATGAAGTTAAAATCAGTGTTAATGAGCAATTAACATTGCTAAACTATCACCATGCTTTTCCTTTGGAGGTTTACCAATAACTGGCCTGAAATCCTGGAGGGTGGTTTCTCTATGTTTCCGACTCAACAACTGCCAACACTTTTCAGGACTGAGATGGGAAGGAATTTCTTCACCCAAAGGGAAGTGAATCTTCGGCAGCCTTTACCCAGGAGTGCAGTGGAAACTCAAATCACTCAGTGTATCTGTATTCTCCTATCAATAGATTTAATATATTAGGAGTTGTGAGGATTGTGTGGATAAAATGGCACCGAGGTAAAAGATCATGCATGATCTTACTGAGTTACTATGTCATCTATTTTTTATGTGTTTGTATTATTTTAATACCCTACCAGTCACCTAGTGACATGCGTGTAGCCAGAAGGGTTGAATAATGATCGTCAGAGTCTATGCTACTTCTGCACTTGTTTGCCTTAATATCTAAAGTTAACTTAATTTTTCAGCTTTTAACACCACTAAATTTGATAATGTTTCCTGCTTGTTATTATCATACCTAATATTTTGTATGCTTCCTCTTTAACTACAATGCCCCTGCTGACCACATCTTCCTTGAAGTATTCATTCTGAGTTAGACTCATGTCTCCCACCTTCTCCGTATTACAGGTTTCATTCTTGGTCTCTGAAGGACCTTTCTTTCCTTTGTAATTCTCTTCCTGTTTATTCATTTATAAAACACTTGTGGAGTTTCCTTGTTCTGTAAAAGGTCATATACAAGAGTGTTTAGAATTTGTGCCAAAGTTTGTTTTGAAATTGTACTGTATTCTATCATGACCTTTAGCTGATCTTGCAATATGTAAAAGGGTTTGGGCAGAATCTGTGTACAAGTCTATAAGAATATGTTAAGAAGTCAGTATATGATTTTTGCTGAATTCTGTGCAAGATTTATAAAGAAGTCTGAATTTGAGCAGAATTCCAAGAGGAATTTGTATGGAAGTATGTGTAGAATTTATTTAGAAGTCTGTGCAGAAATTGTGCAAGTGTCCTTTTTGAACTTAGTTAGATGTCTATGTAGAATTTGTCTGTAAGACTTTGTAGAATCTAGAAAAAGGCATATGTAAAATTTTTATAGAAACATATGTGGAATTTATGTAGAAATCAGTGCAGAGACTGTATAGGTGTCTGTGTAAAACCTGTGCAGAGGTCAGAGCGGGATGTGTGCAGAAACCCGTGTAGAATTTTTGCAGAAATCCACGTAGAATTTATATAGAGGTCTGCATAGTCCTTGTACAGACATATGTGTAGAATCCTGTGTGGAATTTGTACAGAAAATTGCACTGTATTTTGTTAAACTCTGTGTTGAATCAGTATAGAGCATGTGCAGAATGTGCAATTTTTGCATATAAGGGTCTTTGATGAATATGTGCAGAGATCTGAGCAGCATTTGAATTGAGATCTGCATAAAAACTGAGTGGGAGCTTGTAAAGAATTTACGCAAACATCTGAACTAAATTTGAGTAGAAATCTATTTGAAATATTTCCATACAAATAATTAATTGCTAATTCACTGAGTTTCAGAAATGCTGTGAAAACAATGTAGTCCACGCAATAGATCTATGTTCCATTAAAATTATAAATCTGACATAAAAGTCTTATGGAGATATTTTCAGTCTCTGAATATTTAATCATTGTGGAAAAGTAGGTAAGTTATGAATGCAGTAGAGTTTCAGAGAAAAGGCAGCAATATATTCCTTGTGATTATACATCTTAAGTGAGATGCCCAAATGATTTTTGGTCCATTTTTCATCCTGGGGGTCGAGGATGACTTGCTTGCACTCTGGATTTCACAGTTCTGTTGTGACTGATGAGGCCAATATGAGACCTACAGACTCTTCCACAAATGGGGCAGGAGGTATCTGATGGAGAGGGTAGAAAGCTTGTGATGTGATGTGCTCCTTTCACCCTTTACGTAGGGCTTCTGTGTACTCCTAATGCATAGCCCTGAGGTTCTCAATACCGTTCTGAATGTTCCTTCTCCAATTTGAGCAGTGGTGGACCAGGTATTCCCAAGGGCCAATAGAAATGTTGCATTAATTCAGGGAGGCTTTAAACACATACATGAATCTTTTCCTCTGTCTGTCTGGTAATCTCTTCCTGTGACAGAACTTGGAATACAATGTCTATTTCAGGTGTCTGGTGTCAGGCATAAAGTGTTCAACCTAACCTCATCAACTGAGTGCAGCTAAGGCCTCAGTACTGGGGATATTAGTCTGGAAAAGGACACTGAAGCTGGTTCAATTACCCTTCCAATAAATTTGAAGGATTTTACAAACAGCATTGAATCAGAATCAGGTTTATTATCACTGATGTATGTCGTGAAATTTCTTGTTTTGCAGCAGCTGTATAGTGCAAGACATAAAAATTTACTATAAATTACAAAAATAAATAAATAGTGCAAATGAGGAATAACGATGTAGTGTTCATGGACCATTCAGAAACCTGATGGCAGAGGGGATAAAGCTGTTCTTGAAATGTTGAGTGCGAGTCTTCAGACTCCTGTACCTCCTCCCCAATGGTAGTAATGTGAATAGGTCATGTCCCCGGTGATGAGGGTCCTTAGTGATAGATGCCACTTTCTTGAGGCACTACCTCTTGAAGATGTCCTCAATGGATGGTGGGGAGGGTTGTGCCTGTGATGGAGTTGGTTGAGTCTACAACCCTTTGCAGCCTCTCTCAATCCTGCATACTGGAGCCTCCATACCAGGCAGTGATACAATTAATCAGAATGCTCTCCACTGTACATCTTTCTGGTAACTTTCTGGTGTTTACTGTTGGTGACCCAGTTTTCAAAAGCATACAAGAGAGCAGGGATCACTCCTGCCTTGGAGACCATACTAGGTCAAATAACCTTTTCCTCAATTCACTAAAGTGCATGTAGGAGAATTGAAGGCAATGTTGAACTTCATCATCAAGGTCTGCCTTTGGTGAAAGATGGCTCCTGATGTATTAGAAGTTGTCCATTTTTTTGTGAAACATGATGTCCAAGAGTGGAGTAGTGCAACAGGGTAAATTGATCGAGGACCTTTGTCTTGCAGATGTTGAGTGTAAGACCCATTTTCTCTTATGCGCTAGTAAAGGAGTTGAATATGAACCCAAGCTCTGCCTCTGAGGGCATTGTGCACTGCAGCTTGGTCACTGTGGTTGGGGTGATCTTGGTTCTGGAGTGTCATTGACGAGGTTTGAATGGTTTCCCATTATTTCTGAAGATTAACTGCACTCCTACAGGAAGATTGTTGAAGGTAAGATGCAGCATTGTGACAAGAAACATTGAAAAAATAGTGGCGGGCAATGACGTATCTTTATTTGACAGAGGCCTTCACGGAGATTGACTCTGTTGCAGACCCATTAGTTAGGATAATGGCTTGCATAGCTATATAACTATATAAGTTAGGATAATAGCTTGTATAGTTGGGACAATACCTTCATGAAGAAATGTAAAATGAAAATGAATTTCTGTGGGCAGCTGAGATTGAGGAGAGTGTTCCGCAGTTCATCCTGTGAACTGTAAAGTGCTTGGCTCAGCCTTTAGGGTATGCTGAAGGGTATGCAGTGACATCTGCTGGACACTTAATACAGTGGTTGAATTAGTGTTGGCCAAAATATAAATTGTTTCTATTCACCTTTAAAATACCTGTCTGATTTATGTTCAAATAGAGTCATTAAAGATATTTTAAGAAGTTCTTTCACTCCAATGCTTCACTATTGAAGTAGCTCCCTGAAATCTTTGTTCCTCTTAATTTGGTGAAATCAAAACATGAATGAATTATCAAATTAATTTAATTAATGAACTTTAAACTTCTATTTAGCCTAATGAATAATCCATTGCTAATGATGTCATAATGTGACCTTTCTGTGATCATATCATAAAAGGAAATAATCCTTTTCCTCTCGATCTCGAGGGTGATAAACAGCATGCTGTAAATTGATGTTCTTCCATAGCAGTTTTTCTACACCATATATTTGGTCACTGAAAGTAACTTCAATTTGACAGTCAGGTATTGGAATTTCATTGCTCTTTGTTCAGCAAAACTGCACTGAGTGAGGACTATTCTGTAAACTTATGTATCACACTAGCGCACCATGCTGCTTCTGTTTGGCAGATGGTTATTGTATTATGATTTAGCACTAAGCAAGGTGACTATTTGGCTTGAACATTCTTTGTTACTCTTCCATACACCAAAAGGGATGAATTCCAGAGATGAGGTGAGGAGTGGCTGCTCTTGACATTAAAGTAGCGTTTGACTAAGCATGGCATCAAAGAGCACTTGCAAAATTTATGTCAATGGACATCAAGGGGAAAATATTCAGATGGTTGGAGCCATACTTCGCACAAAGGAATATGGATGTGGCTGTTGGAAGTCAACCATAGGACATTGTAGCAGGAGTTCCCCAGGGCAGTGTCCAGCTCCCAACCATCTTCAGCTGCTTTATCAATACCTGTCGTTCTGTTACAAGGTCATAAGTGGCTTGTACAACAGGTAATTCCATTTGCAATCCATGCCTGTATTCAGAAAGACTTAGATAACATGAATTAATCAAGAGCATGCAAAATTTGCTCCACATGGTACTGACTATTGTGCCCAATTCATCTCTGAGCTCCAAAAAAATTTGACATGCATTTTTTAAGGTCTCTGTGTCTGAGAATTTATTTTCTCATTCACCCAGTTGCCTGATAACTGGCACCATGAGTGATTTAAGAAAGTTGACATGAAACAAAAAGAGTAGACTAGTCAAAGCAGAGCACAACTTGTCTCAGTCCCACTTCCTGCTATTGCATTCATGCTTCTTTCTCATTACACTGAATGACAGAGGTTATTCACCCAATTGTTTCATTGGGGGAGGGGGTATGCACTGGAGGGAAGCATTGTGGTGGTTTCAATCAAGTAAATTATTCAACTCTTTTAGAACATGTCATTCAGTTCTTTCTTGCTTTTGTCCTTTCTTGTTTTCTTTCTCCCTTTGTCTCATCTCCTCCTCAATTTTTATTATCTTTCTTTCCTTCCTCCTTTTCAATTTTTTTCTGTCTATATTTCGTCCTTTATTTCATTTGTCAGCTAATCATCACATTGTGTTTGTGGGACCTTGATACGTGAAAATCAGATGAATTGTTTCTTACATTCCAACATGAATATTGTTGAAAATACTTCACTGACTTCACTGAAAATACTTATGACAGCCATCATGGGTGGAACACAGGTAGAAAGCCATTGGTTAGTCAGTTCATTTTAAATTCTGCCAAATAATACCAGCAACAATGTATTAGATATACATGCCTTATAATGTTATAACCCTGCAATATATGAATGGTTGATCATAAGTCACTAGAGGAGTGTGTATGGCTGACAAGTGAGATCAATGAAACATTAATGGATAGAAATGTTCACTTTGAAGGGTAGACTTCTGGAATATTGTTCCTCACATGTTTCAAGTTAGGAGAATTCTCCCTGAATCTCCTTGGTGGTTAGGGCTTCCCACTGAGATTCTTTCTCCCCCTTCTAATACAATGTCCTGCTCATCCTTTGCCTATTCCCCCAGTTAAGGAGAATGCCCACTAATCTGCCCATGACTGGGAGCAACAGGTCTGTGCAGAAGCTTTGGAATTGAAACAACGTCCTTCCATGTCTGCTACACTGCTCCCTGCTAATTTCAGCTTTAACAAACCCCAGAAAGTACAAACATAACTTGAGCCGATAGAAGTCAATACGCAACTGATCTGTGAGTAGCTGATGATCCCTTTAAAGAGTGCCTGTGGGGGTTCCTTCCTGCTGCTGAATGATTGCTCAAAATGTTAACTCTGGCACAGCTCCAAGATGGCAGTACTGGCATCAAATTATCTTTGCATGCTAAGTCATGTGATGAGCTGCCCACTCTGCCTGCTTCTGGAGGATGTCAATTGCATATACACTTACACCCGCACAAATATTGCATCTGGCACTATGAGAACCACAAAATGCATACACACATGCAATCAATGCCTTATTAGACCTATTCATTGCCCATTGTGCCAAATTGTCTGACCAGTGTGGGAGAGGGGCTCAGCTAGTCAGTGTAACTCGAGAAGAACACATTAGATTTTAATCACATACAGACAACAAAATAAAGATTTTTTTAAAAGCTGTGATTGAGACTGATTAAAAGGCCAGAAAGATAAAGTAAAGGAAAATTAGTCTTTAAAAAAGTCTCCAACACTAATTAAAGTCTGAAAGTATGAGAGACTCCACAGTGGCAAAATTAAATTTTCAGTGCAGAGTGGTTGTTTGGCAGTAATTATAAATTATCATACCATTGAATATTCACTTACACCTGAATGCACCACGTTAACTTCGTCTGCTATGCTTAGTTGAAAATTAGGGATTAAATATAGCATCTTATTGTCCTTAACATGAATTTCACTGTTGGATTTAGCAATGAATAGGGTACAGTATACCCTATGGAGATGCTGGATAAATTGAACAGCAATTTCCAGATTTTCCTGTTTAACTAAGAATATATGGACTCTGGAAGTTGCTGTCCAATTTACTCCAGAATAACAGTGAGCACTAATAACCTCATTACTATTCTCAACACAAAATCTGGACCATTATCTGCTACTGTACTGTGACCTCATTACTAAAGTAATTAAAATATCATGTGACATGCACCAGAGTGTTAAATCTTTATATTGCAGTTTGAACTGTTGTTCATTGCTGAGTATGTATTACAAAATTATATTAATGGGTTGACAAAGCTATCTATACAAGTTTTTAAAGCATCATGTTCATCTTACTGGATGTGTGGAGAAATATTATACATAACTTAATTTGTGATTTTCTTTAATTTGCTGCAGCAATTTCTTTTCAGACAAAAATAGATTACATTTAGTTAATTATGCTGATATAAACATGCTTTCCAGATGAACATAACCAATGTAGTGGAAGTATTAAATGAATATAATTTACTTTTAATTTTCTATATGTAAAATGATGTGCAGTAATGTTTATAATATAAGTAATTTCAACAGTCTTCCTGAGAGATTAAAATCACTGATTAGCATTGGACAGCCATGAATGAATCTTACCTGTGGTTAAGTATCGTCAGAAATGAAAGCTATTTCACTTGATAAACTTCTGTGCTTTGACAGCAATTTCTTTGAACGAAGTTTGCATTCATATAAATGTTTGGGATTATCATGCATACTGATTTCTCCCTTTCCTGTTTGGGTCACCTTCCTCACAGTTTAGTTGTTATGTTCACTGAGATACAACATAAGCTCTGTGCTGATTCAGCTACATTGGTCCAAGCACTCCATTAACCAAGTCCATGTGGTAGGAACCTCAGATAAGCGCAGGATTAGTCTTATCCAATGATGGCCAGAGGCAAGAGAGTGCAAACAATCAAAATCCAGTTGGCATTTGGTTGAGATACCAAATGACTCTCTCAGGAAACACCTATTTACTTTTAAGAGCAGATGTATGTTGGAGGAATGAAATCCAGTGGCTGCATGACTTTTTGCCAAACTTATTTTGTGACATATTGATTATTTAATGTCATATGATGCAACTGAAGAAATAATTCAACCAAACATTTCCAGCATATGCTGTATTTTTGATTTTCACCAAACTTTGATTTCAACTATTTAACAATGTTGCCAAAAGATCCCTGAAGTTGGCAGTTGAGGTAATAGTGCTACGGAAAATGTTCACTTGTGTAAAACAGTATTGTTAAGGTATGGCATCTTGTGTGCTAAGAAATGATGTAAAATTCCTGCAGAAATCATTTCATGCACCTAAGTGGGATTGTTGAAAGATTTAGAGGGATAATATTGGGAATGTACAGAGGCCCAAGAAGTATAAACAAATAAAGCATCTATACAAAGTAAGTGAGGGTGGTTGAGGAAAATGAATGGGTTAGCAAGTCCTTAAGTTTGGTAGCATTTGGCAATCGCAAACATAACGAGCGTTAAGAACCACAAACAGGTGGAAGCAGCATTTAGGTTGAATATGATATCATAACACTGACTAGTATAATTTAACAGGAAAGACTTAATGCATATCCAAAAAATTGCTTCGAGAAATTTAGAGATTACCTACTTGCATGAGTGTACATACCAGATAAAATATGACAACTAAAGAACTTTGCAGTGCAGTAACATTCACCGCTTAAAATTTAAAAGCAATGAACTGATAAATGTGAATAAGTGAGAATGGATTTCAAAAGGACACTATACTCTAGCTAAATTTCCGAAACCACACTTTTCTTCCTTGATCAATTGCTAGCATTATGCAGGAAAGGAGCTAGAAGAACCATGTGCTATTTTGGTCAGTGATGTGCAGAGTAAATGAAGTGCTTCAATGAATGGCATCGGCATCATGCATTTGCAAATGAGGAAAACAAAAGATGACAAATGTTTACATGATAACAGTGCATCTCTAAACCATGAACCCCATTTGCTGAATGATATAGTAGCTTCATGCTGTATATTTATCATTATTTCATATAATGTAAGTTTAAACAAAAGCTGTCCATTTCGTAGAAGTAAAGTCACCCTTGGAAGACTAGGAAAGCAAATCCAAGGGAAAGTTCAGTGTTAGTTCAATGACCACATGGTTCTAGATGATGTAGCAGAAAATATCAGGAGGCATGGTTTTGTCAAAAATATTCTAATACAATATGTAACTTTAGGAGGGAAGGATTCTTGTGGATCCCCACTGACTAAAAGGAAGATGTAACATCCTTAATATGTTTCTGTCCAACTCAATCCATTTCTCATTTAATGAACTATCACGAGATTCAAGGAAGAAATGTTATGATGCTTCTTTGAGACAATAAGCAAGTACACAAAGCAAGCAAATTATTCTTGTTGGATCTTCTCCTACTGAACTAAGGGGGCTTCTCAAAGCCGACTTATTGCAAATGTCTGGCACATGCTTTTCCAGGCTGTTCCACTTGACTATTGCCAATCATGAGAATTATGGGATTAGCGATCTCAAAGTACCATGGCCAATCCTAATTAGCATTGATAGTTGTTGCTCTGAGCTGTTTTATCACTGTTGGCCTTTTTGATGATCTCATTAAATAGAGAAAACCACTCAAAGAAAGTCTGCTTTGTAATAAGCATTCTGAAATGGTAGTTGAAGTGCTACAATAATAACTGCAAGAAATACTTACCTCAAACCAATTTATATTCAAAGTAAAAACAGTGAGTGTGATCTTGGCAATGATTTTAATTAGTTCTAATAAAGATTACAGTCTTTAACAAAACTATGTTTGCCTCAGTGATGGAGACAATGGCAGCTTGCCACATCCTTGCCTTTGGGGGAAAAATATGCAGGGCATATCTTTATTATTGTTTTACCATGATTTATCAAAGCTTCGTTCAGCAATAAATAGTTGCAATCTTCACAAATCTTCAGCGTTTTCGATTTGTCGAATTGCTGATGTGTTCAGACACCTTCATTTGATTGGAGTGATCACAAGTGCTTTGTAGAATATTTTGGCCAAATGTAAAACAATTTTTCAGGATCATTCAATGCAATTGTGAATGCTATTAGGGCAAAGCAGCCATAGTCAAAGTATAAAGTTTGAGATACTGTATAGTAGCCATTAATACAAACGAGAACCAGTCCTTATCAACTATTTTAAAATATGAATTACAATCAGCAATCAGTGTTGAACCACTGTCTAGAGAGACCAAACTGCTGACGCGCAGCAGGAGACTGCTCAAGAGATATGGTTTGTAAACTGACACGAGCATGGGACACCACTCTCATATGCATTGGCCAAAAATACAATGTTAATTGGCCTACATCAAACCAGGCAATAGACATCTTCAGCTAAGCAATCAAAAATTGAGGTATTTGTGTATCCAGAGAGTTAGCCCAAACAACACTAATTTTGTTTGTCTGGGGTTTCTGTCCTTAGAAGTTTTTAGACTTTCCATGTCTTTCCAAAGTGAATCACTTTGTCCCAATAAAGACACTTGAAGATTCAGAGTTATCTTGTCAGTTAAGTTGTGCCCCTATTTTAAATATGTAATTCGAATGATCACTTGTCTGCACCCCAAAAATTGAAGTAATCTATGTTATTGCAACTATTGAAATCACACTCAAACACCTGCTATGATCTTTGTTCTTAAGAGCATAATGAACTTTGAGGTTTAGAAGATTCCCCAGAGTTTCTACAGAGTGCCTCCAAGAAAGAGTGATTCTCTAGAATGCCTGCTTGTCATGCTGAATGTCTTTTACATCTATAGCTCCAGTCTCTGTGTGGCTCCTTCACTGTCACAACAAATATTGTGTTTTAATTCATTTAAAAAAAATCAATAAAAGAAAGCGACATTGCCAGACACCACCAAGGTTTCAAAGCAGAGGAACGCAGACAACTAAAGTGGGTTTGATGTTGCCAAGTCTGAGCTTTAAAAGTCTTTACACTTAAGGGGGAATGAGAAATGGAAGAGGTTCCATTGTTTGGGTAGATGAACTTTAGTTATTATACAATAATTACACAATGCTCAATTCCATTCACAACTGCTCAGCAAATAAAGCAGCCCATGCCTGCATGTCACAAGTTCTAGGCAACATTCAGGTAAGTGGCAGATAGCATTCACACTCTACTGTGGCAGGCAATGACCATCTCCAACAAGAGATAAACTAATCACTTAACTTGGATGTTCAAGGGCAATCCTATCAATCTGTGCCCCACCATCAACACTTGAGTTCACCATTGACGAGAAACTCAACTGGATAGCATTGCCATAAGGAAGGAAAGGACAACCATCAATGGTCCCCACAAGTGGTATCTTGCAACATCTTTTATCATTATCTGAAACAGCACAATTTATAATGTTATTACTTTTAGGATATTAATAGCAAAAAACCAGGCCGTGGATATGTTAAATTTTTCATATAGATGTAGTGCCTGCTTGTAACAGGATAGTCATCCTTGGCATAGTAGGCTGCAACCTGGACTCAGTACACAAAGAAAATAAAAACAAACTTACCCTAATAAACCTACTGAGCATAGTTGACCAAACATGATTGATTAATCACATCCTGCCTTTGATTTCTCGGATTTGGCCTGGAGCCACTCTGCATTTGTGCAAATCAAGCCAGGATCTTTGGGAGTTGCCAGTTGGAACCAGGTTGGAAGTGCATATGTGCAAACAGGTCTGCAGGAGTACTTCTCTCTTAGCTCATGTGTACCACGGCCCTGGGGTGGTGTTGGGAGTTGGCAGCTGTCCCACACTAGGAGGCTGCTGACCACTCCAGGAGTTGGCAACTTGTCTGGATTCTGAGAGATTGCTTATGAGATGACAAGCTTTTTCTTGTCCAGGATTATGAGAAGGCATGTGATTTAACAATGGGGAAGGCAGATCTTCAACATTGGAATAAATAGTCTGCACTGTAAAGAAGATAGTGGACTGATTCTTGCCCTTAAAAAGGACTTCTTTATTGCTCTTGAAAATCTAGTCCTTTTAGTTTTTTTTCTTGTGGGCTTAATGAATATTTATTATGTGAGTTTTCTATCACATCAACAAACACATGGGGTATTAGCACCAACTAACCTTTCATACCAGGACTCCAGGATGTTATGAAACAATCAGACAGGAGCAGGCTAGAATACCTTCCCCTGGCACAGAATGAGAAGCATCTGTTCAATGCTGAGCCTTTACGCTGATGAACAGTGAATAAGTCTAAGCTTTGACATCAAGCCTGTAGCATTTGTGTTTAACAGTTTAAAAGTGCTGCCTTTTAACTACTTGGTTAATGATACATCAGTGACCATAGATTTTCCGTTGTTACCATAAATATCAATTTCAATGTTTCTCTATATACAAAATAAAATGATCAATCTGTGAATGTGTATCTTTCCGACATTCTTGTTTCACCCATTTTCTTGTCTTATCTTTTAAGGACCTCCATGACTTTGTCCAAGTGATCCTTTTTAGTGAGTGTCTACAGGTTATTCAACTGCATTAGGCTGTTCCTTTCCTGTCCAACCCCCAACCTGTCATTGTCTCACCCTCCCACCTTCCCAGGTGTGTCATTGGACAATGAACAGAGGAGGAATACTTTGCTGTTTCAAATCAGGGCTGCAGGGTCTAAATGAAATGCTCCTGCTGTCGAGCTGAGATCAGCTAACCAGTCTGAGATCTTCCTGATGTGTATGGTCTGTGTATGTGCTTGTTAAACTTGCCATACTGTAAGGGAATTAATCTTGTGTTTGAAACACAGCTTTGGCTTGTGATAAAGTGATAATTTCAGAAGTTTAGGCTGTGTTGCAATGCATTACCATAGAATAACAAACAAGATGTTTGTCACAAAGGTGGTCATCTTTAACTGAGCAGCACAATGTGGGCCTTAGGTAAGTTGAGCCTGACGGGTCTGCTTCAATAAATGATGCAGCCAATCTATTCAAAAGTGAAACAAACTAATTTTCACATTTTAACCTCAATTAAATAAATTGAACAAATAATTGTCTTAATTAACAAACACAACCCTTTGAAATGGGTAATGCACACGTGTTTCAGAGATTGTTGCGTTTTAGACTGCATTATGTGAGTGTTCTTTTCCTAAGTGCAAATAAAAGGATTATGTCCACAAAATGTCCAAAGATGTTAGCTTGAGCGCTTTGACAGAATGGCTTTCCACTTCTGGCTTTGACTAGTGTCTCCTGAGTTAATTAATTTGTCCAAAGGTCTGTGGTGTAAACTGGAGAAGGGGGGTTGAAGAGTGTGGTGGTTGGTTGGTGGTGGTTAGTGGTGGTTGGTGGCAGGTGATCAATGGATTCTAAAATATTTTCAGTCATTAGATCATTCTGTAATGATATCACATAGCAGGGTCAAGCACTGCATGTATTATTTACTATACCAAAGGGATTTATAATTTTAAATTAAACTCATCAAGTTACTTAATCACATTATGCAACATTAGATTCAGCACAGCATGCTTTCATTGAAGTTTGGATGATTGATGTGTTTCTCATTGATGGGGCACTATATATTCAATGCTAATAAGTAACAGAAAGCAAAATTTGCTGTAAAACTCTGTATCATTAGTGAGTGGAAGACAAACTTAACTCAAAATGAAGTGATGCTGGGTCCTTTGAAAATCATTGATGAAGCAAGTCATTTTTAGGGTAGTGATTTTTTGTTTTTTTCCTGTTATGTACACCTTGTCTCTTTTGATGCAAGTTCTTCCTGCTAGTTTCAGCTTGAGTCAGCTACTTAGGAAGAGACAGACCTACCACTAGCTGTATTAACAGTTTCTCCTTCATCCTTTTATCAATAATAAAAAGAGATGGTCAGCAAACATATCATATTTTGGCACTTTGGATTGCCTTGACATAGAAAGAATTGTGAAAGAATTACTTACGAAGTGTTTACTTGAATTAAAATGATGGCATATTTGAGAAACAGAGATTCTGAGTATGCAAATAGATAATATGCTAATGAAAGGTGTGATTCTAATAATTTAGCAATTATCTATCTTCCCCCTTGTCGGGAAATTAATTAAATGTCTTGACAATCAAAAATCATATCACATTCTTTATATTGGAAACTCTATAATCAATGTTTGGACTGCAGTCAGAAGGAAATAAGACATAAGCCCTGACATTTCATGCAGTCTCTGGGATGTAGTGTTGTGGTCAGGAACCTGGAAATGCACAACTGGTGACAAAACATGTCCATGCCTTTATAGTTTTACATGATAGATTGTAATAATGGAATTTAATAAACTCAATTCTAACTTTACCTAATTCTCAGGAAGCTGGCAAGGCCTGTGAGAAGGTGGTGGTGGACTTTGATTAAGCAATTGGATTGCAGTTTATTACAACAGAATAGCTTGCATGGCACTTCAGAGAGCAGTTAAGAGTCGACCATGTGGCACTAAATTCACATATCAAACTGGCTTGGTAAGGATGGCAGATTTCATTCCCTTAAGGATATCAGTGAACCATGACAATCTGATCATCTCATGGTCAATTTTACTGAAAATCAGATTTTATATCCAGATTTTTTTGTTAACAGTGATTTCAAATGGGAGCAAAGCCAAGTTATCTGGTTTATTACAAAAAACAAAAAAAAACTGAAGATGCTGGAAAACTGAAGTGAAAGTAGAAAATGCTAAAAGTACTGCACAGGTCAAACACTTATGGAAAGAGAAGGAGAGTTAACGTTGCAGCTCCTTGGCTGATAGAGCCCTCAACTGCATTCATTACAATGCCCATACCGCTGCCTTCACCTCTCCCTTCCCATCCCAGAACCTGGACAAGTTTCCTCTTATCTTTACCTTCTACCACCACTGCAATTCCCTACCTCTCCTTTGTCATTTCACAATTAAACATATTCTCTTCCCCCCCCCCCCCAACTCCCAACCCCCTCAGTATTCTGCAGAGAGAGTTCTCCCAAGACATCTGAGTCCACCCTCAATCACCATTGACAACCCCTCCTCTCCCCTCCCACAGCACCTTCCTGTGTAAGTGCATGCGACCCAACACCTGTTACATTGCCTCCTCCAACCCACCACCTAAGGCCACACACCTTCCAGATGAAACAGCAACTTACACTGAAATGAAAGAAGCATAGGCATACACCAACTTATGCATGAGACAGGGAACCTGCTACAGATTGGGTGACCAATTTCTACAATACCACCATACACACTGCAAACCTCTAGTGCTATCGTTTGAATTTTCTGCTCCACTCCCCCATTGCCCTCCTTGTCCTCAGTGTTTTCTACCGTTCCAATGAAGTTCAATGTAAGGAGCAGTATCTCTTCCACCCCGTCACAGGTCTGCCCCTGCTTTTCCTCTTTTATATTTCCATATCTTAGCAGTACATCTGATAGAAGATCATCAGCCTGAACCATTCTCTCTCACTCTCCATCTTTCCCCCACTCCCCTTTCCCCCCCTCCATCATCCACTACCCCCAGCACTTCTCTCTCCCCATCTTTACCCCTCCTCTTCTCAGTCCTGGTTTCTGGAGCTGGTGGCAGGAACTTCTGTCCTGCTGCCGCCCAGGGTGGCTGACTCTGTGCTTCATTGATGAGCTCTTAATGAGGACCAATGGAATGGTACAACTTTCCACTTGCTTCCCGGCTTGAAGGCTGGAAAATCTTTTTGCTCAATTTGCATTGCGTGGGGTTAAATACAGTATTACCTGTTCAACTAAATGGGTGACACGGACCCCAGGATAAAGGGAAGTAGTTACATTTTTATTTTTTATTTGTTAGTTTCAATGATTTGAATTGAATATGTCATTAGTACATGAAATGCAATATCAAAATTAATTGTTTTTTCAACAATATTTTTGTTTTTAACAGATCTCAAGTGTTATCAAATGTTTGTGAATGTCAGCTTGCGCAAGTATTCCATGGCTCTGACCTCACTGATGCCTTTGACAGTCTGCAAAACAGATGGCAAGGGTCACTGGCTGCCAAAGCCCCATTCGGTGAGTATTGCATTCTGCTGGCCCTGGTACTGCATTGGGCCATGCACAGGGGACCACACAGGAACAGAGTGTGGCCCAGGACTAGACAGCCAGGCAATGAAAGATCTGTCCCAAAACTCTTGCAATTTTGGGACCTAATACTGTGTAATGAGATACATGGCAGTGTGGATCAGTTCTTATATGGTCAGTAGCTGAAGCTACAAACAGGAGGAACTGAACCTCAATGGGTTTCTATGACAGACCTGACTTTGAGTCAACAGAACATGTGCATCTTGTAGAACTGAGGATCAGTTACACAGTAAAGGTAATGATATACCATGTAGTGAATGTAAATTAAATAGTATGCCAAAGACAAGATTGTGGAAGAAGTTCAGCTTGGAAGGCAGATAATAGTTGGTGTAATTGGAAGAGGGAGAGTGCAAAGTTTCAATGGCATGCATGCCATTTTGGTTTACTGTGGCAGACTGACTGTGTCACCTGGTGTTTCTGGGTTAGATCAGAAATTGACTTTGTTTGGAGGTGTGAATGCAAATCCAGGTTATTCCTTCAATGAAACATAAATTCCCTGTAACAATACCATGTCCATGTGTGGCATTATCCTTGAATAATTTGCAAACAGATTTCATTTAAAACTGATCAGTCCTATGCAGGATACTGCAACAAGCCAATTTGGAAATAAATCCATGCTGTTTCCTCTCAAACTATGTAAATATTAGAAGTACTAATTTTACCTTAAAAATATATATTTTAATGTTCTTAAAATGTTCAGGAATAGAAATGAAAACAATCCTGCGTGCAGTGAGAAAAACATAAAAGCACATCAATCATTGAATCAGGCTCTTAAATTATATTGAGTCTTGCAATCCAGATGAGACCAAGAGCTCCTTTAAGTACCACCCAATGATACCAGCCTCAACTGATATCTGGTAAAACTCTTTGCTGCACCAGTGAATTATCACCCTGGATAACAGTGCAACTAACATCAACACCTATATAATAAAAGGTTCTATCTGGCCTCATAGGGGGGTAAAAAAGATACTGTGGCCCTGGATAAGTTTTATCCCATAACCAGAATTAGTAAGTCATTTTATCTGGTCATTTTCAGATTCCTGATTGTGGGATAGTGTTATGTGCAAATTGTCAACTTCATTTTCATGTTTACAACTTATTCTCTGTAACACACTTTGGGACTTCCTGCATTTGTGAGATGTGTTTTATAAATGCAAGCCTTTCCTTATAAAAGCTCATTTAATATCCACTTAATTCAAAACAAAAACAAATTCTTTCAAATACGCAGGTATTAAAACGTCTACCATGTGTTGATGTTTCGAACTTCAAATTGTTAAAGGGATTGAATATATTTGTTGTAATAAAATGGCAATTTAGAGACAATTTGTGAAAGCAGAATTAGGTTGATTTGAGGGAAATGTCCTTATTGAATTGGAATTATATTTGAATCCAGTACTGGTTTTAGATCTATACAAAACTATGGCATTGTTAACACTAACCAATGAACAATTCTGGTAGGCCAGTTATAAATCCAGTACAAACTTCATCTGCTCAAAATAAAAAAGAAATGAGTATTTCAATTACTGGGCCTCATTTTACCATCTGGGATTGACTTCCTGTCTATTCTGAGCAGTAGGTAGGAGTAAGGATTACATAATATAACAAGGCCCATGTGCCTGCCAAGCAAGTGTCTACGCGATTAGCTGGAGGACTGATTACAGAGGGATAGGTGAGGCAGGGAATGCCATGATCTACCTGGGGCCATAGACAAACAATAAAAATATCCCTAGAAATTCAGCCCCTTTTGGTCACGTTATGTGTCAATGCATTTTACCCTACCTACAGGATGCAGTCCATTAACTGCAATTTGAAGAGTGAAGTAAGTGATGTTGCTACCTTGTTAAGTGATGTTGACTGACCAGGTTGAATTTCTCAGTAAATGTCATTTATCTTTGTGGGCTTCTCACTTCTGTGCTGGGTGGTGCATTGAACTAATGAATTCTGGAGGTACCAAAGGCACAGGTGAGCATTTCAGCATGGATTAACCAAGCAGGACCAGAGATGAGCAACAATACAGTGATGTAAAAGGGCAGTAGTGATGGCCAGAATAAGTGGGTTCAAATATAAGATCAGGGTTGCAGTCTCGTTCAGCCTCAGACAATAGCTGGGAAATTGGTGAAAGCAGAGTTTGTGGCGGGGCCTGTATAAAATATTGTGGTCTGGTTCTGCAAACATCGTGCATTGGAGCCAGTCCAGATTGACGGTCTCTGAATAGAGGCTTTGTAAACCTTTAGCTGTCTAGTGTATTTTGCTTTACAAGCTCTGTTTATTATATTCCACTGTTGTCAACCGCTATAAAAGACAGTGTGGCTTTTGTCAGCATACACTGTTGGGATTACAAAACTAGATTGAATGAGCGGAAAAATAAATCAACAAAACATTCCTATTAAAATGCAGCAACTTCTCAGCAATCACATTCCAGGTGCAAGCAGATGCTGACCAAGCTTTGTAATAATTTCAGTGCAGAGTAGGTTTTTTTTAATGTAAATCTATTAAAAATAGGAAACAGTGAATACTGAATAAAGGCTCTATTGTGTTCTGTGGGTTTTCTTCAATATATTTGGCACTTTGTCCCCATAAAGCAACTGAAAGAAATGAGTTCCCCTCTTAAAAAGTCACTAGAGAGATATCCCTTTCCTAGGCCACTCCTGAGGTGATTGAGCCAAATACTTGGCTGCCTCTTTGCTGATACGACAAAATGATTCATTTAAAAGGGAATGATCCAAACTAAGCACAGCCAATCCAAGAGGAAACAAGATGGGTAGTTTAAATACAATCTAGTTCACTTTTCATGATTTGGTGTTTGACAATGGAATGACATCCAAGACTCAAGAGGCAATAATATAGAGAACATGGTTTCATGCTAAGTTTTCATTGGATAATGAAAAAAGCTAATTGCCACTTTCCTGTGAAGGTTTGTTGATCTGGCAACTTGGTTTCTAGATGTTAGAAGGTGACCCGAGATTTCACTTTTATAACATTAAAAATAGTTGATAAGGTGCCCAGCAGATGCATTGGGCCACACTATATAATTCTGTCTTGTTTAGCCTGCCTTTGGTGTGTTCTGATGTCAGATCAGGCCCAGGACCTTTGGCTGTGCAACCACTTTCGTGTCAGTCCAATTGAAACAGCTGTGCACTGACACTGGGCTGTCACTGGGCTGGGCCATCCTCTGGCTTGACTTACTGCCACAGTACCTTTTCCAGCTGAATGTGTTGACCCTGTGTACCTAAGATGTGAGATGAGGCAGGGTCTAAGTGGTGACTAAGCCTCAATACCATAAAATACTAAAGAAAACCTAAAAAGTTTAAAATGCAGGAAAATAAAGTAAGATACCTCAGTTACCTGCACTTACCTTATTACATAGAGTTGGCAATGAAATAGATGAAGTAACCACATTCACAACAGTCCCCCCTAGCATATCACCATGGGACTAATTGTGAAGTGCCCCTGCCTTCTCCAGGATGTCTGTGACCTCCAACTGGACTCAATGACCTCCAGGTCAGATGCCGCTGCATCTGACTTCCTGCTCAACTGCTGAATTCAATACTGAGTTCAACAACAGAGAGAGAAGTCAGAGGTCATCCTGGACTTCTATCTTTGGCTAAGCATGTTGTTTAAGTATATTTTACTCATAAAATTTGCAAATATATAATACATTGTCATTCAGACATTGTCATTCTCAGTAAAAGCCATTTCATCTTATTTACTTCTATCAGATTGACATCAATTTTTAATTTACATATATTCCTTGAGCAAACAGTCTGAGGTTTTTCACATGGGATCCAGCCTGAGTGTGCAGTGACAGCAGGATCTTAATCTGTGGCCTTTCCCCACGGAGCTTTTGCAGCAGCTGCACATATTTCAATGCGTCCCGTAGCACATCGTCCAAAACTTGGAATGTGCTAGTCCGTAACATTCAATTGTAGACAGTTCCTTTCTGGAAGACCAGCAAGTTTTAAGCAGGCAGAATCATCTTTCATTGGGTTGATAATCTTCTATTTGCATTGCCTCAATGTGTCCCTGGCTATAGTGCATGGAGCACAGGGCCCCATGTTACACAATTCTTTCAGATGAACCATAGCAAAAATCACTGCTTCTTTCTCTAGTCCTTCTTGGCAAGCACACATTCCAGAGGGAGATGGACAATGGTCTCATCTGCATTGCAGTGCCCATGAACAAAGCAGGCAGTTATGTTAAGACTGTACTATGCACAGAAGATCTGAGTGGAGAGAACATTCTCCTCACCATGAATCAAACAAAGTCTTGGTGCTTATGCGAAAGTTCTGGTGATGAGGCATTCTGCTAAATACCTTTTACAGTCTACTTAGGATCCAACATCCCTGATTTACTTATGGTCATATTTATTTCTCCATACAAACTTTTCAACAAGGCGCAGGTGGCTTTGCACAGCAACATGGCCAGACCCATGCTTTGAAACATTGGGCACAGATAGAACCCGAGCAAACACTTGTGTTTGCATAACCAGGGTCTATGTACAACTTGATGCAGTTGCACACAAGGGCAATCATTATGATGTGGGCCACACTGGCTACATGTGGCCTCCCTTTCTTTGGATTTTTGTATTGGATCGCTCTCTATGGACATGATCCATTTTCAGTCTCCAGAGAAAGTGGCGTGTGGCATGGAGGACACCAACCAACACCTCCCCACTGATAACCAGTACGCATCTTGCAATCAAGAGTGAATATTGCTCCTGTGGTCTCAGTTCCTGCTCAGCTTAGGCTATATGCTTCACCAGGTTCTTGGTGCCTGCCCCAGCTCTTCCAAACCACATTCCCAGGACCTTCAGGAAATCAGACCTGACGGTAAAGGCTTCAAAGGACCATTTACCAAAGAATGTGACTTCACTCTTACTGTAAGTTAACTCTGGCCCTTGAGACTGATATCAGATTCTCATCATTTGCAGACCTAGAGCCTATCTGAGCATGAGACTGTGTTGTCATCTATGTGCAGGGGGCTTTGACATGACTTCTTCTACTGGAGAGATCATCCCCACTCCTATACCTACATTGTTCCTGATGGCTTGACAAAACAAACAAGGAGGAGAGAGAACAGCCTCACCTAACATCAGATCTGATTTCCTAAGGTTAATTACAGATGTCTGTGTAGAGCAACCATAGCCAATAGCAGATTTCTTCCCTATGCTTCACTTGGAGAGCACATCCATTGTGTATAATATTCTGTCAATGGCCTTCTCCTAGATCTAGCTGACCAGGCAACATTCCACTCCCCTGTCCTGTATGTGAGCAATCATATTCGTGACTGGCACAAGGTTGTACCTTCCTGCTGGGCACATCACAGGTCTGATCCAGGTGAATCACCAACCCAAGAACAGATTTGACTCAATTGATGATAACCTTGGACAGAATCTTGTAATCCACATTAAGTAGTGAGCTGGGTTGGAAATCTTTGATCGCTTCCTTCTTCTTCTTTTGCTTGTGGATGAGAGTAATGGTGCCGGATTCTGACATGCTAGGATATCTCTGTAATGTTCTAAAAGCCCTGGGCCGATCCAGTCCCACAGAGCAAATTATAATTCAACTGGCAAACCATAGTTTCCAGGAGAATTGTTCACCCAAAAAGAATTGACCAAACTTGTCACCTTGACCAGGGTTAACAGAAAATCCAGACTCCCTCACTTGCATCTAAAACCTTTGAGTTCTGGGAGGCTGTGCCATGTGAGACTGTCAAATTGTATAGCCTGATACAGGAGGATTTTTTAGACTGTGAGGACACTGCTCATCCATCCTCTTCCTTAAGGTGACTGATCACAGAGCTCCTTTTGTGAACTCTCAGGAAGAAGAAGCACTAAAAGATTTCATCCTGTTCCACAAAGCATTCTCTGGATCCAAAAATGATCCTGGGGGATCCTGAGGCAAAGAGCGAGACTTGCTGTCTCTTGACTTCTTGGTGGACTTTCTTGACATAAATCATATTGACTGCAGCAGCAATAATTCTGCACACTTATCTGGGGCTGATACATTTCCCTTATTTGCTTTCCAAACATGATTGAGCATCAAGAACCTCTTGATGTTCACTTTGATTTCTTCCCATCAGGGCAATGAGAAGTCAAAGAAGGGTTTCACACCTTTTGTACCTCTTTAATATCTCTTGAGTTCCTCTGTATTTCCTGGGGTTTCAGTTTCACATTCATCCCCCATATCCTCTTGCCAGCTTTCTGGTCTTCCTGTAGGTGACAGTGAGCAAGCAGGAGACAGTGAAAAGAGATGAACCGTACTATTAGTGCCTGGGGCATAACCAGGAACTCTATCTGGGACCAGACTAACCTGTCTGGTCCCAAATAGGTGTATTGCCATGGTGCTGCATCTCCAGATTTGCTGAGAATGCCACAGAGCTTGGCACAATCTTGATCAGTAGTCTGGCTGTGATTTCCAATTTGCTGTCAGCTCAGCTGGGTTTCCCAGCTGCATCACAATTCATTTGAAATCACTGTCCCAGAATAACTGTCAGAGGCACCATTTATGCCAGTGAGAGCTGCTGGAAGGCAACGATTTGTTCTCCAGAGCCAGGGCATGCATGGTGATGAGCCAGTACAGAGTGTTTAAGTACATCATGTCTGCTTCATGGAGATGACCACTAATTACCTCTTTGACTTCAGTGATGGTATGCGACTTGTTCACACAGCCAGGCCAGACTGTTGCCTCCTGACCAGATCAATTCTCTGTGGAACTACCACTGCAGCCATTGCTGATGCCTGCTGAGCTGAGAATGTCTGAACTCCTGCAAAAACAGCAGGTCAGCCTTGACCTTAGTAAGATATCCTAAGATTGTAACATGTTGTGCAGTATTTTTAACACTACATCCGTTAACATCTGAAGTCACATTACAACAGTCACTTGCTCTGTCTGCTTGGTTATTATGTGCAAAATTCTGAGTCATGCTAAGGCTGGCTGGCTTCAGTCAACTTAATTGAGCTCATTGTAACGATAGTGTTCCTTAAACTGTTGTGACTTTTGTCAGTTACATTCAAACCGTAATTTATCCCATTCCAGCTGCTAATGAAATCCTTTCTGTGTTTTCCTTCTCCAAGATGATAATATTAAGTGATTACTTTTAATAATCTAACAAATGGAATTAAAATATAATTTTATTTGGAAATGTTTAATTATTACTGGCTCTCTGACCCCTTTGTTAATCACATCAGGATAATACTATCAGCAATCATTGTACTGAGCATATGTAAAATAGTTAATAAATAAAGAGCTGATTTCTATTTAATTTCTCTAAAATAAGTTCATAGAGAAGCATTCAAAAACCTCACATGCTGTAAAACTTTATGGCAGAATGAAAGTAATCCTAAAAGTTAACTCCCAAAGTCACCGTTTTGATCTGATTTTATGTAAATTCATTGAGGTGCAGAGAGAGGCTTTTGGCTCACTAAGTCATTACTGGCTCTTTGTAGAGCAATCCAGACAATCCAATTCCCCTGCCCAGTCCCCTTAACCCTGCAAATTATTCTCCCTCAATTTCTATCCAATTCCCTTATGAAAGCCTCAATCTATTTCCTCACATTCCCCTTGCTTCATTTGCTCACGACTTTGAATCTATAACCCCTGATCATCAAACCATCTGCTAATGGAAACAGTGTAGGTCCTTACCCCATTTAAACCCATCATAACCTGATACACTTCCATCAAACTTCCTCTCAACTTTCTTTGTTCCAAGGAGAATAAGCTCAGCTTCTCCAGTCAAACCTTATACGTGAAATTCCTCATCCCTGAAACTACCTTTTCTGCATCGTCTTTAGGACTTTAATGTCCCTCCTAAAGTGTGCTGATCAGAATTGCAAGCAATTATCCAATTATGGCCCGATCAATGTTCGACAGAGGTTCAACATAAATCTTCTGCTTTTGTACTTTTGTGCCTCTGTTTCTGAAGCTCAGGAACACACTGGCCTTTCTCAACAAGCCCTGCACTTTCAAAAATGATTGTGCATCCACGTTCCTCTGTTGCTGCACACCCTTTGGACCTGTGCCATTTAGCCTCCATTGTCTGTCCTCGTGTCTTCCATTCGTCCTGTCAAATGTACAGTTTCACAGAAAGTAGGGTTGCATTTCTGGAATATATAAGTTAATATTCTCACGATTTAAGGGGTAGAGAGTGACTTTTACAGCTGGTTGGGGACGTGAAAATTAGGGGGCCTCACCCACAAATTAGAACCAGGAAGGATGGTTAGGAAACACTTCTGCATGCAAAAGGTGGCAGAAGGTTGGAATTCCCTTCTGCAAATGCCAATTGCTGCTTGGTCAATTGTTAATTTTTAACATTGTGTTAATGAAGGTGAAAAAAGGCCAAATATATTAAGTTACAAGTCAATCATGATTGAATAGAGGAAACAAGCTCAAGGAGCTAAACAGCCTTTTCCTGTTTCTACCTTCTTATGTCCAAATTAATATATAAGCCATAACTATAAGTAAAAATTGCCCACACTCCCAATATGAAACTACATGATAACCAATATCTGAAGAGAAAATTAGGTTAATGGTTCTGGTGAGGTCCTCATTGTAACTTCAAATTTCCTTTAGTCTTTGTGAGGTTCTTTTAGTTCTACAATTAAAGGCAGACACTAATCAAATATTAATTTACTAGCCCAATGCTATTGTGCGCAGGATTTAATTTTTGTCATCTTAGTCTGTGCCACAAAATATAATTTTAATTGTTTCTTGTGGGGATTACTTTTCCAGGAAGATGAAAAGAAGGTTACTCACTGCTAGTCACAAACATATTTGAAAAAGGAAATTAGAACAGAAGTTAAAAGCCAAAAGCTCAACAAAGAACACATTAACACATCATCTTGATGTGCATTCAGAGTAAAAAAAATATCAATTTTTAATCTTTTGTGCCCTTTTATTGCATTTGTTAGTTTTGTATATTTAAAAAAAATAAGACTAACATCAACTTTACGGTCGTGATGTTCGATCTGCACACTAATAACTGATAAACTATGTGGAACTACATCTAACATTGCAACATATAGCATAGGACAGACCATTTGATCCAACAGGTTGATACTATGCTGGTATATATAATAAGATAAAAATAAGCTATCTTTATTAGTCATATGTACATCGAAACACACAGTGAAATGCATCCTTTGCGTAGAGTGTTCTGGGGGCAGCCCACAAGTGTCACCGCGCTTCCGGCGCCAACATAGCATGCCCACAACTCCTAACCCGTACATCTTTGGAATGTGGGAGGAAGCCGGAGCACCCAGAGGAAACCCACACAGACACGGGGAGAACATACAAACTCCTTACAGACAGCAGCCGGAATTGAACCCAGGTCACTACCGCTGTAATAGTGCTACGCTAACCGCTACACTACTGTGCCTGATGGTCCACAAAGGCCTCGTCCTCCACTCTGCACCTGAAAAGGGAAAAAAGTAGGGAAGAAAACTGTGGACAATGGTTAAATTTTATAGAAGACCTTTTACAACATCAGGACATATTAAAATGTTTTTTAGCCAATTTGTTTTGTAATCAATATTGTTACATAGGAAACATGGCACCCAATTTATTCACTACAACCTCCCACAGATTACAATAAGACTATCACCTGCTGGTTTTTGTTTGGAGATTTTGACTAAATATTGATCAAGAATCAGGGATAATTCCTCCATTCACCTCAAAATGAATGCAATGGGATCTTTAACACCAATGTGAAAGACCAGACAAAGCTTTGGCTTAATATCTCTTCAGAAAACGTCATCTCTGGAGATAACTGTATAAATTTCTATTCCTTTCTCACTCATTAATTTATCCAACTTAAGTACATCTTTGCTGTTCACCTCAATTACACCCTGAGTAGATAGTTCCACTTTCTAATCATTCCCTGGGTAAAAAAGTTTGCATTGAATTCCATATTGGATACATTAGTGGTTATCTTATGATACCAAAGATCAGAGAAACTTGTGTTGAGATTAAGGCTCTATCTTTTGATTATTGATTTAATTATCAAATATTCTAACCTATATAGGATATAAAATTGCATGGAAACTGCTTGCT
This sequence comes from Pristis pectinata, assembly GCF_009764475.1. Taxonomy (NCBI): domain Eukaryota; kingdom Metazoa; phylum Chordata; class Chondrichthyes; order Rhinopristiformes; family Pristidae; genus Pristis; species Pristis pectinata. The sequence goes on from NC_067418.1 coordinate 30,074,157, forward strand.
TACCAGGATGCCAATATTTATATGAAGGGAGTGTAAGAAGAAGTGCACCCACTGGGAAAGTCAGAAATACTTTCAAATATTTGGACTCAGTTTCCTTGCTAAGAGACAGCCAGATTGATTGACAGTTTGGATATCAGGTAGAGCGACTGCAGCACCAAGTTGCAGCCAAGGAGTGGTTACAAAGGAGGGAGGATATTGTGAGCCATGATGGTGCTGACAGGATTAGGATCAGCTGTGCAGTGAGGAGAAACATTGTGGATTGAGAATTAGTGTGCAGAAATAAATTGGGTTTGAGAGAGCTTGGGGAGAGGCCTTGAATTAAAGGTGTGTAAAATCATGAGGGGCACAGATAGGATGAATGCACACAGTCTTTTACCCAGGGAAAAAGAATTAAAAACTAGAGGGTATAGGTTGAAGGTGAAAGGGGAAAGGTTTAGAAGAGACCTGAGGGGCAACCTCTTCACGCAGAGGGTGGTGCATATATAGAACAAGCTGCCAGAGAAAGCGGTTGAGGCAGCTACAATAACAACATTTAAAAGACATTTGGACAAGTACAGGGATAGGAATGGTTTCGAGGGATATGGGCCAAATGTGGGCAAATGGGACTCGCTTAGATGGACATTTTGGTCAGCGTGGATGTATTGGGCCAAAGGCCCACTTCCATGCTATATTTCTCTTTGACTCTAATTGTTTGTATGCTTCTAATCATTAAAATAGATCACAAGGAATGAGGAAATGATTCGTTTCAGAGGGCAAGGCAAGTATTTCATCTCCTCCAATCTCACACTGTTAAAGCATCTCATCGGTGAATCTAGCCATTCTTACCTCTTTCTCCTTGAACCCTGGGAAACTCTCCCTGCAGATATTAAATGTAAAACATCATCAAAATTTTAACATACAGTTTTGTTATCATATTTCAATTAGAGGCCTTCCTCTGCAAAGAACTTGGTCCCCTATCCACACTTCCCTCCGTTGAAACCAGAAAGAGGCCTGTTGGAGGTGAATTGTGACCTATTTGTCCTTCCCCTGCCCAGACTGCTGGTGAGGTATGGATAAAGTTGCCCCTCTAATTCTTAATGATGCCTTGGTGAATACCTTTTCTCTTTCGAGCCCAAAGGGATAGTTTACCTTGGCTCTGATGACTGCTACCACTGCAAGACTAGGTTCAGGCTCCAATGTAAAGCTAAAGCTAGTAGATGTTATAAATAATAACTGGGAGTGATTTCAAGGCTGTAATATTTTCTCAGGGTTTGGATGACAGTTTTAAGCCTCCCAAGCTGCAATGTTGCATTATATTACGCCTGCTTTCCATTTCTCTCGATGTATACTTTTTTCCATTGAATTTTCCTATTACTATGCACAACCAAAGAAATATGTTTCTGATTTCAAGCCAGCATTTACCACTTTCCCAATAACTTGTTTTCAATGATGATTAGCTTCATCCATTTTTATTTGTATGTTTTAAAAAACAGAAGTACACAATGCGAAGGAAGAGAAGAAAGGAACCTGTAACTTCAATTAAATTTGTATGGATGTGCATGATTGCAAAGCTTAAAGCATTAGCATGCAAGTGTCATAAGCAGTCCTTTGAAGCTATCAAAGTACCTGACACACACCAGGTAAAGCAAGATATAATTACAGGAAATATCAACATTTTCTCAACAATATCCATTTTAACTGGAGAAGGAGAAAGTTAGTGTATATCTCTAATAATTATTTTTTAAGAAAAATAAGGTTAAGCTCATGCTGTTTTACCTAGGAATGAAAAGTTTCAAGTCAAATAATAGGACAATTATATTTCTCTGGTACACCTATAAATATATAACTCATGCAATGATTTCAACAAAAGTCATGGAAGAAATATTTCTGGATTTAAATGAGCAAGTGTTAAGATGGGAAAACAAAATATAAAAGACATGTCAACCTGCAAATACAACAGGGAGAAATGAATTTTCCTTTTTCTCTAAAGCTGTGTTTTTATCAGCCATTTTGGTGTATTTATTCTTTCATCTTTATTAAAACAGGAACAACTGCCCAATGTATTTGACTTCTTTTCAATTTAACAATGGTGTTTTCAATATTTTTGAATGAAATTGCTGTGTTTCTTTTCTGAAAAGTGTGAAAATGGCTAAACCACCTTAGATAAGTGTCTTTTTTTATTTTTTTCAAATTAAGTATCACTTGGTGTTTTATGAACTGTATTGGTGTGTTTTATCCACCAGAGGGTGAATGCCTCTACATATTAGACTTTTCAACGAATGCTACGTTCCAAGTTACATCTGTCTTCTATTTTAACTGACCTTAATATTATACTGTGTAGTTGTAACATATGAAAGCTTAAGCTGCTTATATAAACTTCCTTTGCCCTATTTTAACCCATGTAAAATAACTGATTTGGCATCTTCCTTGAAATAGAGGGACACTGTAATGTTATGTGCAAAATCATTAAAAAATATATCATAGCTTTTTGTAGCCAGGATATTTTCAGTGTATTTTTATTAGATACCTATTTTGTTTATGTTTTATTCTTAAAACTCCCCTGATTTGTAGACTGTAATTTCAATTTATGTTTAAGAGGAGGTATTTCTTCAAATATATTTCTGAGAGTTGTAAACACAAAATCTTCATGGTAGATGGATTTTTTTCCCTGAAACCAGCTTTTGAATGGCTCTCCTGCTTGATACCACAAAGCAAGAAAGATGCAGTGTTCAATGGGAGCCTGCAAATGATCTCAATACTCTTGAGACTCCATGTGGAGATCCCCCTCCTCATTCTGTTCTGTAATGTCCTCAAAGGGTGAATAACCTTCAGACACTCAATTTCTTTTGTCATCTTGAAGAAAGTTGGAGAAGTATTGGTAAATATGAAGTCTTTGCTGAGGAGGGAAAAGATGCAAGATAAAAGCCATTCCCTTAGAGGCATTTGGGAGTTCCTTGACATGTTAGATGTGTATGGAAGAGAGGCAACAGGCAAGATTGTTTGTGGGATTGGAGACATAAGCATAAAAGGTGGTGGTAATCTCACTGGGTTTGAGGGCTGGGGGAGAGAAGTAGAGACAAAGTAGACATTTGCATGAGAATATGGAACAGCATTTATCAAAATGGAGCCTGTCATTTTCAAAATATTATAGAAATGTTACCAAAAATGTTTTGCATTTGGAACAGACTTTATCAAATATTTGGGAACACACAGCACCCTTTGTATTTCGAACTATGGTCATTGGTCACACCAATTACAAATAAATTTAAAAATCATGAGGAGGGTAATGCAGGAATTGCACAGGGTTGTATAAAGACCTTCTATCAGAGCACCTAGTGCCAAGCAGTACGAAATTCCTACTGAGTTTTTATAACCTTTGACCTTTGAAATGCATACCTATTTATTCAGTAATCTAAATATGTCAGCAAGCTATAGTTTTAAGAGTTTGCAGTAGTTCTTGTATCCTGTAAAATGGTGGTCATCCAATGTACTATTTTTCCAGTGTTGTTTTATTTCCTTCAATTCACTGAATTGGGCATTTTAAGCCAAACTACATGTGATAAATGAAAGTTACAGTGGCTCTATTGATCCAGGTTCTTTTTTTCCGTCCTTAAAAAACAACTATATGAAAGTTTGTCATGCAGGGGATCATGTGTTGGTTTGGATTTTTTTGATATTATTTTGATGTGGGCCACATGTAGTAAAACAAGCATGTTAACACAATACCCCTAGTGTAAGCCCAATAAAACAGCTACTGTCTCTCAGGCATCCACATTTGGTGCCTGAAAGAAAGCTGCTTGTAGCCACTATATTTGAGATTCAATAAATTATTATTCTTATATTAATGCCATTTTATAAGATTTAACTGATTAGGCTGCTTAAGTATATGTTAGTGTGTGGTGCCAGGCATATAAATGATGTGGAGACACAAGAGACTGCAGATGCTCTAATCTGGAGCAACAAACAATCTGCCAGAGGAATTCAGTGGGTCAAGCAGCCTCTGTTGGGGGAAAAGTCCTGAAGCATCAACAATTCCTCTCCCCCCACAGATGCTGCTCAACCCACTAAGTTCCTCCAGCAGATTGTATATTGTTGCATACGAATGATGTGCCCTGTCTAATGTATCTGACTGAGTCTAACTGGGGTGTCAGTGCTAGGAATGTTGACCTGGTAGGAGACACTGGCATTGGTTCGATTCCAATCTCTGCTTTGGGAAGGGATTATCCGATGGACAGAAGAAAAGTTTCAGGGATGTGTTCAAACTGGCCAGAGAAAAATGCAACATCCACACTGACACTTGGGAATTCCTGGTCTGTGACTGCTCAAAGTGGAGAAGGAGCATTCAAGATGGTATTGAAAACCTTAAGTTCATGCATTGGGAGCACGCACAAGTCCTGAGTAAATGATGAAATTAGTGCACTACCTCATAAATTATCTACCCGTTGATCCGTAAAGTGTTTCCTGCCAATCTGGTCTCATAGTCACCTCAGGACACACAAAACTGGAGTGGAAGTAACTCATACTTGATCCCGGGGATTGCCAAAGAACGGAAGATATAGTAGGGTTAGTTACCAGTATGTTGGTAGTCACTGATTTGAATATATAATGGAACCACTTGTGTTTTTAACTCCCTGAACTCTCTATTCCCTTCTCCCCCTTTCAGGCATTCCTTAAAAGTTATTTATTTTGAGTGCACTTTTGAGCAATTGCCTCAAATATCCCCTAACGACACCAAGAGTCAAATTTTGTCTAGTAATTCTCCTGTAGAAATTCAGAGTGCTAAGTGGAAATTGATGCTTTTGTACATTACCATTCAAACTTTATTTCCCCTGATCACTAAAATCAAGTGCATGACTGCAGACTGTTATAGTTTTCAAATTTCACTTAGTGGCCACCAATTTGGCTGCTCTTCACATATGAACCTGGACAAGTTATTTTGATTGTGGTGGAGATCAGAATGAGCCTTTTTGCATATATTTGGTTGCCCAGCACTGGTTGGTGGTATTGTGTAGAAATTGCATCTAATTTATGGTCCCATCTCCTGTTGCCTTCAACGCCTAGCCTAGAACATGACCAAATCATTTATCTCAAGAACACAGTTTAGTTGAAAGGGTCAGTACTATACCAAGCAGGACAGCTGCAATCTAAGCATAGACGTGGGGTGAGGAGGAGGTGAAAGGGGTTAAGGGGAACGGGAATGGATTGAAAAACTGTTTGCTTAAGTCATCCTTCAGACACTGTGAGCAAAGTAGAAAACTGAAGCCATGCAAAACCCATTTGAATTTTTGATGAAGGGAACAAACTGTCACCAGCAAGAAGTACTTGAAAAACAAATGCACATCACGAGTAGATGGAACATTACAGCAGAAATGCTAAAACAAGCAAAATCTGACGCACTCTCAAAAAATATGAATCATTCTTCTCAGTCTGAAACTTTTTCAGCTGCACATTAGTCACCTAGATCCTCAAGTATAACATCAGACAGTGTTTACTTGTGTTAACCAACAGATTTCTTTTTAACTCTTATCCAGATTCTGTATTCAAGTCATGTTCTTTGAAGGCCAGTGTAAATATTCAACATAAAATCTAATTGGTTTGATGTTTCTACACTAGTTTAGTCAACTGCTTGTTAAGTCGAACTTGGTTTTGTTTCAAGTCTTTATTATTATGACAGCACAGTCTTGTTCATTAAAGTTTCACAATCCATTTTCATTAGGGTGAAGCTGATCCCTTAAATGAACAGTTGCTCTGAAAAATCAAACCTTTGCAGTCATCACAGGGGAGGTACAAAGTCTGTATTAATTATCAAGAATATGGTGTCGATCGAAGATGTTAAATGCCCTGATGGTTAGTTATTTGGGGAATTGCCATGCATTTCATGCAGGGATAATAAAAATGAATTTTTAAACAAAGGGATCCTAAAATAATGTCTAATCTGGAGAGAATACTGACATCAAAGGCTTTTCTCAAAGCTTTGAATTTTATCTCTCTGGTAAGAAATGTTAAGGATGGACCCAGCAATATTTCAGTCAGTTCACCGTATCATATGCAGAAAAACACAAACCAAGAGTTAATTAACTGTTATTACAACCCTTTTCAACTTTAATTTGACTTTCAAATATTAGCATTTATCTGTGAACTGTGCTGCTGGGTTTGACAAATTAGCTTTCACATAACTACTTTAATTAGTCTTCATTTTGCTTTTATGTGTGTTCACCCAGCTCTAGACAATGAAAGGATTAACTTATTAAAATTAGATTTATATTTTAAAATAATATTTGGAAACAATTACATGGAGATATTTGATGCAGCCAAGCTGCCAAATACTACCATATCTCTGACTCACGAGGAATGAACACTGCATTCAGATTTTATTTAAATCATTATTGCAATTATCTACTTTCATGTAAATGTATTTTCCCAAGTTTAAAGTAGCGACATTTTACACTTGGAGGTGGAATAGCACCACGGTGGAAGCTTGGGAGGGTGACATGCAGGCAGGGGATTATGGGGTGGGGGAGAGCAAGCAGCGAGAGAGGGTAATGGGTTAACAGCAGCAGAATCTCCAATTTCCACTGTGCTTTCATGCTAACAACATCGACAAGTGGTGCACAACTGCTTTAACATGAGATCTGGAATATTTGCTTTGCTTTATCCAGCATGAGGAAAATGACAGAAGAACAACCAGTGGTAAAAATGAATAATTAGTAGCAGCTTGAAGAGCCAGATGGAATGATCCAGTGGTTTAGTTTTGACCTATGGACTTTATGTCATGAAGCAAGACTTCAGACAGAACCCCTCCTGGTGTGTTCATATCAGATTTAATGATTTAAAGCTCCATTGATTCTTCTAATGATTTTTGGTGTTGCTTTGTTTCAGCAATCAATATATTTTGTTGGTTTATGTAAGTTATAAGTATGTTGTCAATGAGCCACAATTTCAACCAACACATAGCTCAAGGACCACTCTCAGGGATATTGGGATATGTGATGGAGTGTGAGATTCAAGCCTGCAGTGTGCACTATTCCTTCACTAGTTCCATTGTGGAGCCTATCCAAATGAAGGCCAAGTTCTTCCCCACAAGAAAGAGGGGAAGGAAAACAAATGTCTGGAGCTAATGGTATTTTTAATAAGGTCTTTTCATTTGTTGTATAGATGAAACACTTCTGCCTCTCGCCTCTCAGCACATTTATTGCTTCCTCTGTCTCGATGCCTCGACTTATGACCTGCTGATGACTAAGCCAGCATTAAATCCAGCCTCGGAGAACAGTCTACAGCTAGGTAAGTGATAAATAAAGGCAGAAGAGCAGGAGGTGTGCTGAGTACCACGGCGATGGGCTGGTAAATCTTACTAAAGTCCCTTGGGCCAGATTAGAAAAAACCAATCTATGTCATAGAAGTAATCAGGTATTAAATGTTATTGCAGAAATGTATACAACTTTCTGTTTTAATAAACAACTATTGCCCTATATCAAATTTCAGGTATTTTATGTTAATTTGGCCATTTAATACAATAGTCGAAATGCAGAAAATGAGCATCTTCAATGAAGGCTTTAAAAATTTATTTTACCATGTATAAACTGAATTTTTGAGAAGCTTCTTTTTTCACTTTGATTCCCATAGTCTTGAATTCTAGCCAGGTTAGAATTCTAAAAGGTAACAGGAGAAGTATCAAAGAACACTGGCTGAAAGATTATGGGAAGGTGTGACATTTTGTTTGCACTTGGGACTGGCTCACTTGCTTCTCAAGGGAAAATAAATGTGTTATTTACCCACAAATAGGTGGACGTAACTTAAAATTAGTTATCTCACATTTTCAGGACATTTTGAAAATCTTGAATTCCTTCCATTAAATAATTACGGATTTTTTAATGATTAAATTTTAAATTTGTACATGAATATTTCCAAAATCAAAAGTTGTGATGTTAATCTTTACAGGTCTGTACCTTGGCTCTCGCATGTATATCACAATATTTATGAGTTTTAATTGTTTTCAAAAAAATCTTTGCATTTTTTTTCCTTTATATATCAAATGTTAAAACATAACCCTGTCTGCCTTTACAATGATCCAAATGGATATCAAGATTCCATTGATCCTATTTGGTATCTTGGCTAGCATTCCTTCCTTAATGAAAATAAAATTACCTAATTATTGCTATTTGCAGGTTCCTGCCACATGCAAAATAGATGATGATATAATTGCTTTCGTTACAGGAGTCAGTGTATTTCAAATGTGATTCAGTCTAGGTGAAATGCTTTGAGACATTTCTGAGAAGCAGGATAAAATACTAGGTAAATGGAAGAAGTTATATTCTCCAAATAGTGGAGTTGATGGACTGACAATGCTGTACTTGCTGCATTACTGCTACATAGAACTAAGGCTTTGAAGTTATGCAGTCATTGATCAAACGTTTACTTACTTACAGGTTAAAATTATTTGATTAAAAATATAATCAAACCTATCTAGATTTCCTAAGTGCATAATCTCATCTCTCAGGATATCTAAATATCACAAGGCTGTTCTATCAAATTGAATTTGTTTGTAATATTGCAGCTCAGATTTATATTGCAGTATGTTATTAAAATGTTTAAAAAGCAATGTAATGTTTTTGGATTGGTCTTTCTTTTATACTTATATTTAAACTTATGTATTACAAAGTCTTTAACCCTCCAGGTTTCCCTTCAAGTTGCACTCTATTCTATTCAAACAGTGATGACTGTGCTTTCATTGAACAGCGGAAAAAATGCATTTGATGTAAATCTTAACAGGAAGTGCAGATCTGATGAAATGCCATCAACCAGAAATGCCAACATTTCTCTCTGTACAGATGCTGTCTGACCTGCTGAACACTTTCAGCATTTCCTATTTATATTACTTCTCTATTGTTCTTAGGTTATTTCCCGGAATTTCTCAGATAACCTCATAATAATAACCTCCTCAACACTAAGACTCGAGAAGAAGGCCATCACAATTTTCACAGTGTAACCATGCATGGCAAAAGTATTCTAGTATCACCCACATCCTGGAGCGAGATATGGGTGGACATGAGAGGAGTAATTCCTTTGTGATTACTGGGGCCTGAGAAGTGTGTGCAAGAGTATCAGGTTTAGTTGCACTCCTCAGCCACTCATTCAGTTACATTGAAATGAATGAAGGTGGGAAAGAGAAATTAAGCATGAGGAAGCAGGGTGGAGGAATTGTATTCGGGTAAGGTACAAAGGATGTAAAGGAAGACCACTGGGTCTGGAGGGGTAGGAGAGGTTGTTTCCGTAAAGACTGAAGAAACCAAAACAGCCTCCCTGTGTGTATTGTAGTCGTTTTATGAATTTAAGCAATCAGCCATCAGGGAATATTAGAAACTAACAGGAAAAAGTAGATAGATGTATTAGAATAAAGTACAAAAGATTATGAAACTATCACCACCAAAAAATAATCAATTTATAGCTAATCGCTTCTAAAGAAACCCTCAGTCTGATCCATTGGGAAACAGGGTCATATTGAAGCACTAAATATAGTAAGAAATATGTTAAGATGACCATATGAAACGTGGTAGGACACTGAAAAGTCTAGAGGAACAACTTGGAGTGCATGTCCACCGATCCCTGCAGGTAGCAGAAAAGATGGATAAGGTGGTCATGAAAGTGTCTCAGGCAAAAAATATAAAAGCATGCTCCAGCTGTTTAAAAAAAAATACTAATTAGACCAGAATGAGGGTACCACTTACATTTCTTGTCATCAGGTTTCAGGATGTATGTAATGGCAACAGAGAGGGCATCGAGGTGATTTGCAAAGATATTGCCAGGTCTATGAGGAGAGATAGCTAGGATGGGAACAAATGTAGGTAAGGGTCTTATAGACATGTGTGTGAGGATAGGTTATAGGGAACTAATTGGGGGAATAGGAATAATTTAATTACTCTGAGAGCCGGCATAAATTGAATGCACTAAGTGCCCTCCTAGTATGACATAAGGATAATATATGATGCAATAATATTATGAGAAGCATAGATAGGGTGAAAAGAAAGAACTTATTTCCCTTAGCAGAGAGTTCAATAATGAGATAACATAGATTTAAGGCAGTAGGATTTTGAGGACAGTGGTCTTCACCTGAAGGGAGATGGGAGCTTTCTTTTATTGCCTTAAAGTTAGTGAAGGTAGAAATGTTCATAACATTACAGAGCCTAGTGGTCAAAGCTGGGAAATGGTATTGATCAAAATTGTTCATTTTTTCCAACGGAGACCAGAATGGCCTCATTTGGTGATATAAACTTTCATGACTTTATGAAAAATCTTCGCAATTTTTATGCAAGTATTAAGTCACAGGTTAACACCTTCACAAAGTAGCTAACAAAAGATTTGATATGTGTAAATTAACATGTTTGTTGCTAATATTATACAATATTCAGCTTCAAGCTTAGAGAGTGAATGGCCTCATTAATATTGATTAACAAATTTGTGTGAAACTCCCCTGACCGCTATTTTTATGAACACACTTACACTGCCTAACATTATCACTGACAAAACACTATGGGATCTTTGTTAAAGTCACAGACAAATATATCATGTGCATTGCTGCACTTTGCAATTATATAACTTGTTTACTGTATTAAAACTTCCCAAGGTAATTCACAAGCTTGTAATTAAACAAAATTTGGTTTGGACCACTAAGAGAAGTATGACTGTGTTTAATATACTAATGACAAAATTCTTCACTTCCATGTATAAGTGCAGGTCCAGAAACATCAAAAACCTTGATATATCCAGGACCAAGCAATCTGCTTGAATGGTTTCATGTCCACCACCCTAAATTTGTGTTGCCTTCATCAATGATGCACAAAGGCTCCTACGTATAGTATCTATAACATGCACTGCAGTTACTCACCTAGGCTACTTCAAAAGCAACTCCTAAATCCCAGACCCCTACCACCAAAAAAGATAAGGGCAATAGGTGCATGAGAACATCACCACCTTCAGACTCCATTCAAATCACATGCCATCCTGACCTAGAAATAGATTGTCGTTCCTTCATCATCACTGGGTCTAAATTCTCCCAAGCAGTATTGTGAGTGTGCCTTCACCAGGATGACTGCAGCCATTGAAGAAGCCTGCTCACCACTACCTTCTCAAGGACAATCAGGGATGGGTAATAAATGCTGGTCTTGCCCCCAAAATGAATAAAATTAAATTGTATAATCCCTCTTAGGTAATAGATGACTTCATGCAGTTCTACAAAGAATTGCTAATTTTTGATTTTGATCAGATGCTTCCTGTCACTTCCTGTTGTCTGATGATGCCTTGTCTTTGCTGTTGAGTTTTAACTGAGTTTATACATTCATCTAGATATGGTTTAAACAGCAGGAACTGCCCAACTACCATTTACTTCAACATTGAACTATGAACAATAATAATGAAATAATAATGAAGTTCATACATGATATCTGCATCACTTTAGATTTTTTTTCCCTTTGCTGACAGAATTTTAATATTCCAAAATTGTGCCCACCTGGTCGCCCACAGTTAATTGACAGTATAGTTCTAATTAAAACTATAATTGTTCCTAGCAGTTTGGTGATTACCAATTATCACCTAAGTGTATTTGTCAAACCATTGGGACGGACATTTCACATAAGGGTGTCTAGTGTTTGAAATCCAAATCACTGTATTACATTTTCCTACAGGACTTTTAGCTAATTGCTTCATTACAGTCAAAACAACAGTGTGTTTTGGCATAAGCCCAAACATGATTCAGGGGTACATCTGTGTTAGTCTGAGTGCTTTTTCCTGCCTGTTGTGCATTTGTTAAATAAGATTTGGCTGCCTTTCTTTTAAAAAAATAATTTGAATAAATATCAGAGTTTAGATGAAAGAACACCTTTTTTTGAACACCTGAAATTTTGGAAATTTACAATGAACTACAGGAATGCAACTTGTGGTTACTTACTGTTTTTAATTTGGTTTAATTTTTCCTTAATCTTATTCTTTGGCTATAATTCTAAGGAGAGTCCCCCTACACAACAGAGGTAGAAATGAATGTATTAAATTATCCCTCTATAAGCCCATTCAGTTCCCAACTTTCACTGGTCAATATATTGCAGATTTGTTCAGATTATGATGCAGCTAAGAACTGTCTCTGTTTCTGGATTTATTGCTGTTTTATAATGTTATATTATAAGTGAATAAGAAAGCATTTCATGGAGGTGCGTTGGTAGATCAATTGAACACTTGGCAATGTACAGTAAGTATTTTCAAATCTCTATTACCTCTCTCCCCACTACAGTCCAATTTGTAAATCTTTATTCAATGTGGTTTAGATTGATAGGGATTTTCATATTACTTTGAATAAACTGTTCCAGTAAACCATTTGCCAGCTTTTACACTGTTATATGTAATTGGGGAGATGGCGTAGTGATAGCCTCTGACGTGTGTGACAATGCTATATACAGTCTATCTGTACCATTTGCCAAACAGAGATGCTTTGGCTTATACAATGAGTTCTGCTTAGAGATGGATACTTGACCTAGTGTATTACCATTTTCATTCAGTGAAATTGAAAGTGGGAAAGTAATATAATTTTCTACCCTCATATAGTTTCATTGTTGCTTATATTCTTGGTTGTTGTAAATTGTTTTCAATGTTACACTCCAACGTTAGGATGGTGGGAACACCTGGAATGTGTGAAGATCAACAACATGAAAAGATACTGAGTAGTTGGTACTATATAAAAAAAATAAGCATTTGTGTAGAAGTGCAAGTTAAAAATAACCACAGTTTCAAAATGTTTAAAACTTTTAGGCCATGGAACAAAAATATAATTTGTTTTCGCAGAATCTTCATTATTGTAGAATTGATAAGCATGTGAATATAGCTCTTTTTAAGTAACAGAAAGGAGGTAACAGAGAGGGACAGAGGGTGCCTGAGTCTGGTGGGGTTGCTTCTTATTAAAGTGGCACAAGTCGAAGGCAATGCTTAACAGCACACCTCTTTGCATTAATTTTAACCCTAAAAGCTGCTTGTGTAAATTGTTTAGATATTAGAATAATGATACCTTTCAGCCTGACTAACACCCTGCAGCCCCAAATTAATGTTTATTATTTTTATATTTTTCACCATGCACCACTGTAATCTGACAGACACTGCAAGAAATGTGAAATTCTTAATTACACAAAGGTAATATGTTATTCTTAAAAGAAGACAGAAGGTCTTTTCATACACAATATCCTTAGAGACTTGTTGAAAATGCAGGACTGTACATATCTGTGGCGTCTTAGTGCAGTATAATTAACTTGAATCCCAGCAGCCAGGTTTTAAAGGCAAGCCTCATTATATCAGAGGTGTTTTGTTTTTCAGAAATATATATTCTCCATTTACAAAGGATTCTCATCAGGAAAAGTTCAATTTCTACATGTTTATCTTTTTTCTATTGACAAGTCACAATTTTTCACTTCCTTTCATAGCTGAGTTCATAAATAGAGGCTCCTGGTCAGTTCCTCAGTAATTTTCTTTTTTGTCAACAGAGTAAGTCTTTGATTCTGCAAAATTACCTTGGAACTTAGTAAGAACTTTTAACGGGGGAAAAATTGCTGGAATAACCTCAGCTGGCACCGATAGAGTTCCAAATAAATAAATACTTTTTGTGTCTAAGACTCTCACGACTTTTTTTAAAAAACATGATGAAAATGTTCAAACTGAAAGGCTTCTTTCTTAATTTCATTATGAAGGAATCATTGGAACTATTTTTTTAATAAATGTCAGTGTTAACATTTAAGAGGAAATAGATAACAGATAATAAATAATCAACCAAAAAAAATTCTTTATAGAACTGAAATAACCTGATAAACAGAAATTTAACACCTTCACCTTCTGGAAAAAAAAATAGCAGTTTGATGGACTCCTTTTGTAATGCATCTAAAAGTGCCCTTCATAGCATGATATCATCATTGTAAATTTGTGTCCAAGAATTGGAAAGATGGGGGTAAATTAATAAAATCTTCTCCATCTTGTTGTTTGTTAAAAGAGAGAAGGTCAAAATGTGATAACCATGAATAATTGTTCTGAATAATCCATTTCACATACAGTATATCAGGACTTTGATCATGTTTGTTTTCTTAAGAAGTGTTTCAGCAGTTATTTATAATTTATTATTTTTTTCTTGTCTGTCAAAACAAGTTTAAGCCTAATTAACGTATAAGCAGTGTCACAGCATCTGTTCCCCTTTACTGTCCAGAATATTGGATGAAATTGCTTTACATATCTACAAACAAGATTATGTGATGAAGCTTACCTTTCAGTTAGACCAGTTTTGAAAACTAAATGAAGTTTGTCTTGATGGCAATTCTGATTTTTCAGTTAGTATTTTCACGTAAAGTCATTTGAATGAACAATATTGAATTTACTTATTCCTAACTTACAGAGATCTGCTTGAATAAGTGTATTTTAAAATCCAAGTACATAAAAAAAATACTCCTCATCTCAGGTTCAGTAGATCAATATATTTGCTTCAGAAAATTAGAAACTAGGGCAATCTAATGGAATATTCCTAGAATGATTGAATGAAGCAGATCAGCAAGATCGATTCAGGTGATTGTTCCTTAGGGAAAAGGGTTGAAATACCAAAGAGTTTACATTTAAAAATTAGGGCACTATGCCTTTGTTTTGGTGCCAATTTGTCTTAAATTTTCTGCACTAATTTTAAATACAGCTGCATGGCCTGATAAATTGGTTGTGGGTGGTAGGTAGATATATGCACACATAGGCAGAGTAGGCAGATTTTGATGTTCATCTCACATAACACCTATGATGCCAAATAGGACAGTAACAACCAAACTAATATCATCTGTTTAGTCTGTGTGAAAAACCCAGCATTTTGAAGCAAGAGGATTCCTAATCACAACCACCTACAACCCTGCAGTTCTATTTCCAACTAAACTTCCAGTTATTAATGGGATCTTCAATTACTTGCAGATTGGTTTGTGATTGATTGGAAGGAGAGTTGACTGTACATATATCCTTCTCTTTTACTGTTGAAGGCTTTTGTTGTCACATAAACCATGAGCAAGTGCTGAAGTCTAATATGTTTTAGTGAAGGTCAAGACTCCCGGCTTTCCAATGCCTTTTTTGCCATTTACAAGGTGCAAGCCAGGAGTATGATGGAATACTTTTTAATTGGCTGGATGAGTATAGCTCACAAAGCTTGACAACATCCAGTTTACAGCAATGTAAAGACAGTGGTTTCCCGTAGACATCCTAAACATTTCTTCCTTTCAATACTGGTCCTGCCCAGCTATGGCATGCACTATCTCCTAACCGAACTCTAGCAACTCACCAAAGCTTTTTTGACAGCACCTGCAAAACCCGTGACCTCAGCAAAGTCAGCTCCAGCTCAGGCACCTTTCTGATAGAAATACATCTACACTCCTCCATTTTTCCTTGCCAAAACCTTAGAATTCCATATGTTGCAGCACCATGGGTGGACACGAACCACAAAGTTTGCAGCACTTCAAGTCGACATTCCTTAATCACCTTCTTCAAGAGCAGTTAGGGATGACTATTGAATTCTGGTTTGCCAGTGATATCCACATCCTAAGTGTGAATAAAAATAAAATACAACCAAATTCTTCATTCACCCACAAATACCACTTCATGAAACCTTGGTTGTCGATCATCGCAGAACCAGTTAGATGACATCTGATGAATACAAATCAATAATATATATTTAATCAATCTGGACACAAAAGCCTATTAATATTAACTGCTCACCTGTGTGCATACCCTTGGTGTCTGCCTTCTGCATTTGTTTCCTTGTCCTAATGCTTTTCTGTAGTGGCTGCAGTAGTGGACAAGACAACAGATGGCCTGGGCGACCGTCACAAGCAGTTCTGGATCCAGGGGGCCTGGCTACGGACTGTACCATCTCGCCAAAGCAGGTAGGCAGGAAGCAGCAAAGCACTGGTGGAATAATAGAGAAGGGTTCACAGCTGGTGTTGGGCTAAGAAGGGATAGCAGATTCATGTTGGAGGGTAGCTTGCTGGAATATGATGGAGTGTGAAACCAGTCCAAACCTTGAGTTTATTGGCATATTAGCTTACCAAGGGATCCAAATTCATGAATGTTGAGCACTAAGGAACACTAACCTTTAGAACAGACAGTCTGCAATATGCTAAAAGGGTTGAAGCCTGGTGGTTGAAGCAAGTACTGGCTGGAATTCTGGAACTTAAACTGACTGGGAAGGCACTCAGGAATGGCACAATACAGGTGAGTGTGGTGCCACACTGGCAGCAGGAGGTGGGAAGGACAAGAGATGTCCTATTTCAGTAGGGGACAGGAAGCCTCCTTCACACACATTGTGTCAGCAGTGGGAGGAGATAGCAATGTCGGCCAATGCCAGGAGACAAGCTCCAAAGACCTGGATGTGGTCCCACGGGAAGTTCACTGAGTTCATTTATGGGCCAAGGTCAGTGAATTCATGGTAATATTTTCTCAACTACTGCAAAACCAGCCTCCACCACTACTCAAAATTGGTTGACAGACTGAAAATAGGAATAAATGGGTCTTTTTAGGGTAGCAGATCAGGGATCAGTGTTTGGCCCCAGCTCTTCACAATAAATATACCAATGACTTGGATGAGGGGACCAAATGTAATATTTCTAAGTTATCCCAGGACATGAAACTGGAAAGGATTGTGAGTTGTAAGAATCCTCAGAGGCTTCAAGGTGGTTTAGATGTTAAATAAGTAGGCAAACACATGCAGTACAACATGGATAAGTATGAAGTTATCCACTTAGACGGGAAAAACAGAAAGGCAGAGTGTTCTTTAATTAGTGATGTATTGGGAAGTGTTCATTTACCAAAGGGATCCAGGTGATCTTGTACAAAATTCACTGAAAGCAAACATTTACGTAAAGCAAGCAGTTGAGAAGGTGAATGGTATGTTGGCCTGATTGCAAAAAGTTTTGAGTACTGGAGCAAGGATGTCTTCTAAATGCAGGACCTTGGAGAGACCTAGAGTACTGTGTACACTTTTGATCTCCTTTCCATGGAAGGGAAGCACATGATATAGATGGAGTGCCACAGAGATTCACCAGACTGACTTCTGGACTGTTGTATGTGGAAGTTTGGATCAACTACACCTATATTAAAATGAGTATAGGAGATAGAGAGGAGACCTGATTGAAATGTACAAAATTCTGACTGGGCTTGCAGCTTGGATGCTGGGGAGATATTTCTCTTGGCTGGGGAGTCAATAACAAGGGATGACAGTCTCAGGATATGGGGTAAGCTATTTGGGACTGATATGAGAAGAAATTTCTTCACTCAGTGGGTGGTGGACTAGTAGAATTCCCTACCACAGAAGGCTGTGGCCAAGTCACTATATTTAAAAAAGTTAATATAAAGATCTCAAGAGGTATGAGAAGAGAGTTATTGAGATAGAGGATCGGTCATGATCGTATTGAATGACAGAGTAGTTTTGAGGGGCTGAGTGGCCTACTCCTGCTCCATCTATTTTTTTTGCTGCAGAACACCAAACCAGTGGATTAGACAGATAAAAGATTATCCATCCCTACCTTGTTTCAGCCCATCCACACTGAAACCTCATCTGTGTCCATGTCACCTCAGAATTCCAATGAAACATTGGCTTGTTTCCCAACCAACTCATTCAAAACTCTGCTGACATAATCCTATACATCAACCACTCACCTATTGTTCCAACCTCATTGATTTGTGTTTGAACTGTCAATAACTTTACTTCATTGGCTGTGGAGTACTTTGGGACATCCTGAGATATGATAGACTTCACTTAAATGCAAGCATTTTTTTTGTGTTGGCTCACAATCACTAGATGTCTCCAGTTTAAAACTGTAAACCATGTGTTTAAATTCCTTCACAGACATCTCCTTGCCAAGCCTCCTCCGGCCTTGCAACCCATTCGTAAACTCTGCATTCTTTTAATTCCGGCTTCTTGTGATCTCTCCCTCTCCTCCACCTGGTCATGTCTTCAATCACTAAAACCAAAAGTTCAGGAATTTCCTCCTTAAACCTCCCCTCCATATATCCATCTCCAAGAGCAAATTTAAGCCCATCACATGGGCCAGGGTTTTGATGACCATCCTGATGTATCTTTTTCTTGTCTGATCACACCACTTATGAGGCAATTGGGATATTCGTGTACATTAAAGGTGCCAACTAAATGCATATTAATATTCTCACCCCTTAAATTCATCTATTATATAGAATAAGGGGATTAAACCTAAATATCAAATAGATTAGGTATACTAAGTGATTTTGAAAGTTGAGTAGTGCCTTGGATTTTACAAAATTGGTTTAGGAATGGAAAAGCATATTGCTCTCAGAAGGACTAAAGATTTACAATCCAGTACGTTTTTATGTTCCATTTATACAATGTTGTAAGGAGAGAGTATATGACCTTCACTCAGGCAAGGTAAAGAAGGCTCAATGTATTTGATCAGTCAACCCTTCAAAAGAATTCAACAGGTAGTAAGGGTTTTGCTTTGTACAAAGAATGTTGTGATAACAGGTTAAAAATCATGGTAATGTTGCCTGAAAATGGTCAGGGTAGCTTGAGTCGTGTACTTTGCTCATAAAGAAATGTGAGGTGGGAGAGAAATAGGTATAAGACCGCAGTTGTGATATTGCGCAAGAGATCTGCCCGATAGTGGTGCATAGGCTGATAGAAAGGATTTGAAGTGATTATCTAACTGATCACTGGAGCAGGATGAGTGATGTGAAGGTTCTGTATTCCTGTAAAACTATTGTGTTCTGTCGAAACTATTCAATGAAATTGAAATCAGCTTTTCAGACCCAGTTACTATATTGATGTTCTGTCAATATTAAATTTGTGTATAACATGTAATTCCATTCCCAAATGCAAGGATGGATGACAAGAATATTTACATGTTCAAGTTTGCAACTTTGTTAAGTTCAAGAAATGGGCTGGCATAGAGGTGCAGTTAAATCCACCTATCATCTCTGGATGATAAGCCTCCACCACAGTCTTGTTGCCCAAACCCTTATCTCACACCTATACCCTCCATGGTATGGGTCACATACCAAACTTAACTGCTCAATGGCCCCTTAGTAAGTCATTAAAGGCATAAATAATTTCCAAGTCATGGCCTATTCATTGTAAAAGAAATAAAGATACATGGGACTAAACTGAATAGCCTGAAACCAGACATAAATATCATGATATACAATTAACCTATGTCTATTTGACTCAATATAGACCTCACATAAATTCTGTAGTGGCTGACCATTCGAATTTCAGTGTCAAACTAGTCCATACCTTGATGTTTATTGGCATATTGGATCCAAATTTGTGAGTGTGGAGCACCAAGGAACACTAACCTTTAGAACAGACAGTCTGCAATATGCTAAAAGGGTTGAAGCGTAATGGTTGAAGCAGGTACTGGCTAGGATTTTGGAACTTAAACTGACTAGGAAGGCACTCAGGAATGGCACAATACAGGTGAGTGTGGTGCCGCACTGGCAGCAGGAGGTGGGAAGGACAAGGGATGTCCTGTTTCAATAGGGGACAGGAAGCCTCCCTCACACAAATTGTGATGGCTGTGGGACGAGATAGCAGTGTCGGCCAATGCCAGGAGACAAGCTGCAAGGACCTGGATGTGCTCCCACGGGAAGTTCACTCAGTTCACTTATGGGCAGTGAATTCATGGCAATATTTTCCCAAATGCAAAACCAGCCTCCAACAATGCTCAAAGCACCGGAAGTAACACTCACCATCAAGCAGAAACATTTGGGACTTGTGCTTGACCTTCATCCTCCACTGCACCTTCACTCTCTTAATGCAAATTAATTCCACACATCCATGTTTCACAGCTTGGGAATATTTCACCAGAAAAGCAGCATCAGTCGAGCAAGTTGCACAACACTGGCCGACGCACTCCCCTTTCTCCTGCAGGATGAGGTAACGTCAGAGGCAGCAGCAGATAACCATCAGGGCTCAGCTTCAGCTTAAGGGAGACAGTGTTCCACATCATTGGTGCATCCCTTAGTGAGAGTGTGACTGCAGAAAGAAGGTATCCAAGCTGTTGCCAGGGCAATAGGCATTCACCTGCATGATTCACTGAATATGGTTATATTTCAGCTGGAAAGGAATGGAGTGAAGTCACTTTCATTTGTAGTTACGCTTTGAGTTGACATGTAACAGTAGCATAGTGACATGCATGCAGTCTTTGCATCTTGGCAAGCTCACAAATCTTTACAAAGTTGTGTGCTCATTCTGCCAGCTGATGTGTGGCAAGAGGGAATGAAATGTGCTTAACTCTTCTTGGAAAGGACTGCTTGGAATCAGTGACCAGTCTTATGGAAAAGTGGATAGACAGAAGACTGCAGGATTGTGCAAGTGTTTCTAGCTCCACCCTGGAAGGTATCCTTATCTAACAGCCATTAACAAATGGGTCCTTCCCTGCTCTCAGCTTGTCGAAAGCAGTTTCAGTAAGCACAAATCTTTAGCCCACTACCACAGATGTAGGTGCATTTTTAAGCCATTACTTATTTAACCGATGAAAGAAGTTTTCGGAGGACTAAATTGAATGACTCCAAAAACAGTCCCAGAGATTCTGTTTTACAATTAATCCAGATGCTTTGGAGTCAATGTTGAAACACAAACATCTCGCACATAATTCCTCACTGTGGTTCAGGTGGGAAATTGCCAGTTTGATGCATATAGCCAGCTGGCAGCCCTTCTCTCTTTTCCGCTGTCCTTCCAGCAGCATATCCAACTCTGCTCATTCTCTCTGTTATTCTGTATTCTAAGAGGAGGGCCTAGTTATGTACCCATGTCTGCAACCAACTGCTGTGCAGAAGCTTTGAAGTTAAGGCAATGCCTTCAGCACCTGGCACCCCACTCCCTGTAAATTTCAATAGATTTAGAGAACTCTAGAATGCACCAAACCCCAGCCAGTGAAAATTAACTGGTAACTAATTTATAAAAAGTTAATGAATTCTTTAAATATTACTGCTGATGGGTCCTTCCTGCAATGGAATGTGTTTAACTTTGGGAGTTTAAGGAGCAGTATCTAGAACTTAGCGCTACAAAATAGCACTGTTGAAATCGCCTCAATGTTGCATTCTAATTGACCTTGACCTGCTTAGTCATAACACTTTCAGCAGGATTGTGGTTTCATGTACTTACGTCCCTAACAATATGATACTTTACACTACGAATAAAACATCACCATATATGGGAACCAATTTTCCATCTGTATCAGCCAAACAAAGACACAGTGAGACAGAACTTTATGGCTTTATTCTGACAGGATTAAGGGGCTCTTCTCCTTCTATCATCTTTCTAAAGAAAAATGTTCATTGCCATAGTGCATGTAAATCTCATGTCAGAAGTAATGGGAGGGAATAGGACAGAAAGATGATGTAACTTGAATTTCCAGTAAATTTGCTATCATGCCATGCCAGATTTGGCTACTGGACCATCAAAGGTCATAAGAGATTAGCTGTAGTAGAATGCTCAGAAGGAAATCACAAAGAACTAAAAGAGACCAAGAAACATACCACACAGTGATGTCCCTAAGAAACCAAAGAATTTTTTGTCTTTAATCTTTACTGGAAAGTAAAGTCTGTCCCCATTACATTGCTAATTGAAATATTCCAGGTCTTTGCTATGCAACTTCTGTATAATATACTTAGTGGGGTAGAAATTCATGTTTGCACCATACATGGCTGCCAGAGGCACTCCATGCAGCAGGTAAATTGAGAAGTATTAAATGGTAAACTGTTTTAATAGCTTGTCTATTAGAAGAGGAAAAGACAATCAAGCAAGTTTCTGGCACAGTTGAAGTGAGACAAGGAATTACTTTTGATTTCATCAGAGCAGGAACACAGGACAGCCTACTTGGAATTAGGTATAAACAATATGTTGAAGAGCAATTGAGGTTCTGATGAAAGCTTATTCCCCAAAACATTAACTAAGTCTCTCCAGGCCTCACCTGTTGACTATTTCTAGCATTCTCTTTTTTTCTATCAACAATATGTTGCTTTGTTTCCCATGAGTTTTGTTCTTGCAATAAAGTTAACAATTAATGAAATGTAGCTTCATGTTTTTTAAGATTCTTGCTTATATTAGTAACATGCAGTTGTGCTTGCCGTGTGCAATATGGTAAGTACTTCCATACTTTGTCACAAGGTGTCACCATTTAATCAGATACTGCTGTGGTAATGCTGCCACCTTATTGAGCTGGGGAAAGTGGAAACACTGCTCCACAGAGCTTCTTAAATACACTTTGCTGGGTGGAAACAAGATATTTAAATCTTTGGTTGATTGTGAAAAGTGTCAATTCCTGTTTATGTTTTTGTGTTATTATTGAGTCACTTGATTTCAGATGTTCCACTCTGTTCAGTCATCTAGAATTAAAACATTCACAAATGGAAATTCATTTGCTGTTGATCTTGGCTCTGTAAGTGTTGATCGGAAATGATATATACAAATACAAGCTGTATATAGTTTATGTAACATATATAATATATTCCAAAGTTTTTCTTAATATTGCTAAGAGCTATTGATTTTGTGGATTTTAGTTTCCTCCATTGGCAATATTGTTAAAACAACAACAATTTGCATTTCCATCTTGCCTTTACCTCAGGGAAACATATCAAAGCACTTCAAAAAGAGCTTAATTAGATAAAAACTGACACAAAACCTATTTAAGTGATTTTAGCAGTGATGACTAAAAGCTTACTCAAAGGGGCTGGATTGAAGGAAGTTCTTACAGAAGAGGGGCAGAGAGGTTTAGAGAAAGAATTCCAGAGCTCAAGGCTACATGGCTGAAGATACAACTGTTAAGTAAGAGAGCTATTTGATAATTTCAAGTTTATGGAAGGTAAAATAGAGGAAGCAAGTGAGGAGATAGTTGAAGGCTATAAAGTCCCACTTCTCACATAAATTGACAGCTATGCTGTCATTTCCGATCTTACCCTTCAGGTTTTTTATTGCCCTGAACTTGCAAATTCTATCAGTTCCTTATCTTCCTTTATGCCTCTTCCCGGTCCTTCACCATTAGATGCACCACCTTCTCCTGACCCTACTGCCTCTGCTCGCTGTCCAACTTCCAGACGCTAGCTTTAGCTGATATTATTAATTTTCCCACTCCCCGGGATATGTCCCACTCTCCTTCAAATTTGCTATCAGCCACTAACTCCTAAAGAAAAACTCATCCTAAACCTTTCTTGCCAATCAGACTACCTGGTCTCTGATCTCTCTTTTACCCTGCTCAAAATCCTTCAATTTGTTGTTGCCTTTCTCGTTCTGTGGCCATCTTTCCTGCAACTCCATACTCGAATGCCTTGCATCAAGTTTCCACTCTAGTCATTCTACTGGAATGTGATTCCCAAAATCACAAATAATATTGTGTACACCTGTGCCCAGGGTAAATCACCCTTCCTCATCTTTCTGGATCTTTCTACAACTTTTGACATGGTTGACCGCACCTTCTTCCTGCAACACCAACCCAACTTCAGGCAGTTGACTGGGAACACACTTCCATTATTATCCCTTAATTCATTATCAGACGTTTATCTGCAGTGGTTTCTCTCCCATACCAATATCTCTGGAGTAACCCAAGGAGTTACTGTCTTGGTCACATCCTATTTTTATCCATGTGCTAATCTTAGCCACCTTGTCCAATCTTGTCCTATCTAACTTTTCTGGGTTACTCACTACCTCTGAGTTGTTACACTGCTTAATTGACATTCAATATTGCATCACCAGAATTTACACCATCTAGTTATTGGTAAAATCAAAGGCATTATTTTCACCCTGCCCTCTTACCCCTATCACAAGTGTTGGTTCCAAGCTCACTACATGTTCCCTCTCCCCGATAAACTGCCTGAAACAGAACTAACTGCAACATTGGTGTTGTATTTAACCCTGAAATAGGCTTCCAGTTGTGTAACCTTTATATCATCAAGGACACTGATATTCGCCATTTGACTTTGTCCCTGTCTAAGCTGACCTTCATCCATGCCTTTATCACGTCCAATGCTCTTCTGGCCTGCCTCTCACCCTTCGCCCTGCGTAAATCAAAACTCTGCTCACGGTCAAGCTTACATATTCATTTCCCTACCTCTAATAATCAGGCAATGTCTCAATTTTAAAATTTTCATTTCTTTTTTGTTCTCATTTTTCCATTGTGACACAGAAGGAGACCAGTCAGCCCATTGGGTCTATACCGTCTGTCAAATCATTCCCATCAGCCCCATTCCTCCACTTCATTTCCCTGTAACCTATTTCCTCTCTCATATCCATCAACTCTACCCTGAGTCTCCCACCACCCACTTATACTGAGCGTAATTTACAGTAGCCAATTAACTGATTAACACTGCTTTAGAATGTACAAGAAAGCTGGTGCACCCAGGGGAAACCAAAGTGGTCAGAGGGAGAACTTTCAAACTCTGCACAGACAGCATCAGAGGTCAAGAGTGAATCTTGGCTGCTGGAACCATGCAGCAGACCAAACTGCTGCACCAATGTTCCACCTATCCTTGCTTTTAAATTTGTCCATGCTCGCATTCCATCCTGTCATTGTCACCTCCTCCGGTCCTACCAACCTTCGAGAACCCTGTATTCCCTCAACTGTGGTCTCTTGCACATCCCTGTTGCTTGTTGTTCCATAATTTACAATCATATTTTCAGCTGCTTGGATCCTAAATTCCCAAATTAATCCTCACTGCCTTCCTATCTCTATCTCTGTAACTGGACAACTTTCCAGCAGTCTTTATACGCTAGGGTGTCACTTTGGGGAAGTTACTGCATTGAAGGCACTATATAAAAGCATGATGTTGTTGTAGTTGAAGATGGAAGTTATAAAGGATTGAATGAGGATTGCAGTAGTAGATAAGCTGAGGCACAAGTACTTTCCTCTGTGCTTCCCCTGGCTCTTGAAGAAAATAATCAACCGGATTCCTTCCAAGATCATGTTACGCTCCCAAAGAGAGGACAGAAGCTGCTGAATGATGGCTTTCACAATCCTTTATGAAGGTTTCAGATATCTTTTCAAGATCAATTTTGCTCAGTTTTAGGTTTAAGAAATTGTTCCTAACATCTGGGCAACAGCGGATGGGAGACCTGAGAAGAACAACTGCTTTTTCTCTGTATAAAATTCATCCTTTCTCGATTTCAACTGAGGCAATTTCAATTAAAATACCAGAGAGAAAGGGTTTTCATGAATGCATTAAACAATCAAACACAATATTCTACATGTGTGAAAAGTTAAGGAGCAATAATTTTAATAAACAGATAAACTAATTTTGTTAAATTTCTAACTTAACTTTACTCACAGAGAAAAATATACCCCATAATCCAGTGACAATAATAAACCAATACCAATATTTTAGGATAAACTACATAAGTAATACAACAAATATACAGGACACTAAAATTTAATTTTGTCTATGTTAAAAGTATTGTCGAAATAGTAATCTAAACCTCAGTGAATTAAGTGGAGATGTGTCCCCTATGTAACTATATAAAAGTCATAATTATTAATGCAATATGGAAAGTGTTACCTATGTTAGAGATTCCTAATCCCCTTCTACAAGTCACATGGCCAATAAATGCATTTCCTAATGTTACATTGCTCATGTTTACACTTGCTGATGTCACCAGACAAATGCCATCAAGCAACACAACCTTGAACTCCGTTGCTTGAGTTATTCAGTGACTAATAAGTACCTGAAATATTAGATATAGAATAAAAATATTCACTCTGGTGGAAAGTCAATAAATCAAATTCCCAGCAAAACATTGCACTTTCTATAAATTTAGCTAAGCTTTTATTAATCAGTGCCTGGCATTTTCTGATGTCATTTAAACCTTGACATTGCATACAGTTTGTTGTAGCTGCCTTGTGCCTATCATTGTATAACCATATAATAAATAAACTTAACATCTGCTAACTTCTAAAATTGCAGACTAAATATTCAGTTATTACAGTGACCCCACCCAGGCTGTGCTTTTTGCATTGTTAGATTTTTATTACAGTATTTTAAACAAATATGCATGCTGGTGCAAGCTAAAGTTGTTCAAGAGAAACTTCAACAGTTCAGCATTGAGCAGCGTGGTGTGCTGTGCACGTAACCTTGTTGGTTAATGATAAAAGCAGTTGTTAATAGTTCTATTGTAACCTAATCTTCTGGACAGCCATTGGACCTTTAAATGTCCTGGGTCACATGGAACCATTTTTCATTATCTAGGCAAGTTTTAAGGGGCTATCTTTAATTTATAGCCTCAGCTGAACTTGTAAATAGCATTAGATAAACACAGGGAAATAAATCAACCAACAGGAATAAAACAGTTCTTTCAGTGCTGAATGCTTTGTCACGTAGATTCAGATAAAATGTAGAAAAAAGACATTAGCTTACAATAAACTTGTCCTGGGTATAACTTTTCTTTAAAAACATTCTGTTTTCCCTTACTTCTCTGACTGTAGATATTGACTTACTCTCTCTCAGGAACGGTTCCATGAATATTGATAGGCTCTTTGATAATTTGCCCAGAGTAATTCTACATGTGTGAGCTAATGAATATAGACATACTATTCAACTGTGGAATGTATCACAGCTGATGTTGTCCAAACTTTCTATTCACCACATACTCAGACCGTTCAGCTTGAATCTACGGGACATGAATATCAGCAGAAAGCTGAACTTCACATAATGCCCCTTGTCCTGGCTATTGGAGGTATAGACCATTCTTCTGCCCTCCATCTTGTCTTCTCTATGATTAGCTCACTCAATACAAACAAAGGAGTAATTGTGGCATAAAAACAAATTTCTGAAGATACTCAGCAGGTTAGGCAGCATCTGTGGAGAGGGAAATAGAATTAACATTTCAGTACAACCGTGATAGAGTTATTGGCCTGATACATTAACTCTGTTTTTCTTTCTCCACAGATGCTGCTTCATTTGCTGAGTATCTCCAGCATTTTCTGTTTTTTTAACCAGTATAACAACTCCTGTTTTTGCTCTTCAATTAACCTTGGGACTTCCTGATTTTAGTAGGTTAGAACAATGATGTGCAAAGTTCTGGGGATGAGATGAAGTATTAACTACCCAGTATACCTTTGTGTTTCAATCTAAAATTAATTCATCAGCTCACCAAATAAATGCTGAAGGAACTGCCTTACTTATGCTGAGTGTAGAGTAGTAGCTCCCACTTTCAAATGAAGAAACTGATTTTAGAAATATAAATGAGTGACAATCTATGCCAGTAGTATTATTGAAAATCATCTTTGGTTTACTGTTTAATCTTAGCAGAACACCATGAGTACTTGTATTATTTCTCTTGAGCGAATATGGAGGATTTCTCCTTGTCTGGTAAATTAGTAATGCAGATCTGATTTCATGCTTTGCTGTTAGGGTATTATAAATGATTTATTGAAAAATCCTAACAACATCATAGAATACTTAGTAAATTCATTCTATTTTAGGATCGAGTCTCCCAACTTTGGAACTTCATCTGACCAACCTTAATTGGAGCCAGAATTGAATCAGTGCTGCATTCTTCTTCTGGGCCCCACACATTAGGTTAGTGCATTCATTTACAATTTCTGTTTAATTGCTTATGTGTGAAACCATTTTAAGCTTTCCAAACTGGAGTTGATGACTCCATCCTATAATGCTGATACGTAAAGTTAAAATAAATACTCACTTATTTCTTATTCTCAATATGGCAATAAAGCAACATTTAGTAGCATTAGAAGGCCATACACAAGCATTTGTGTTAACTTGGATGAAAAGAGGCAGAATATAATATCAATCAGTCTCTGCTCTATATCTGAAGGCACTGACTCTTTGCTGGCATGCAGTATCACATGTCTGGGCACCACCTGATACATCCACAAGTATTACTTCTTCTTGCCTGAGCTTCAGCTGAGTGTTTCAGCAGGATATTCAATGGGAATCACCGGAGTGAGTAGACAGGAAGGGAAGGGTGTGCTGGATAGGAAAGGGGTTTTTGTGAGAGGTGGATTTCGTACTGTGGGAAAAATACTATGTCACATAGAGCCTGATTCTTCCCTCAGCATTCAGACACGTGTAGTTTCTATTTCCTTTCTCTCTTCAGCATGGGTGCTGAAGCTAATTGGTTCAGCCCTGAGTGACTCAGAAATAGGATATTGATTGACAGCTAAGACATTACTCAATTCATGTACACTTTATATAGAAATACAGTTTAAGTTGGTTTGTATTGCCCTTTCTTAGTCTGTATTCCATTGGGATATTGGGTTTTCATCAGTAAATAAGTGTTTATGTAGAAAATTAAACAGGTTGACATACAAACATTCCTAATTCCTGCCTTTTTGTGTATTTGATGTTTACATTTTCAGTTGCAACTTTCGTGGCCTGTGTACTGATTGCTTAGTTGCGCTATCAAATCATTACGATTCCTCTTCTTTTCAATGCTCCTAATGCCTTTCAGGCTTTCAGTGTCACAATGTCATGTCCTAGCCCCTGAATCTGAAGTGTATGGATTTGAACTCCTCTTCAATGTCTTGCACAAAAGAAATTTATACTGACACTCCAGTAAGTATAATTGAGGAGAATTTGCACCGTGTGAGGTTTCTTTTGGATATGATGGCCCTATCTGCCATCTCAGGTGAATGAGAAAGACACAATGGCACTATTTCAATACTGGCCAATATTTATCCATCCAATAATACCACCGATACTAATTATCTTGTTACTGCAATACTGAAGTTCGTGGGATTTTGCTGTGCATAAATTGGCTGCCATCTCCAATATTACAGCTGTAGCTTCCCATCAAGAAGTATGTTGTTGAATGTTCTTTGGGACAATATGCTTTACAAATTCAAGCTCTGTATTACTTGAAACTCCTTACTAGAACACAGAGACAACAAGGATGAGAATACTTTAGATTAGGAAAGAAGTCAAAAATATTTTAGGAAGATAAAGGGGAATTGCAAAAGTAAACAATGAAGGAATATAAAAGAAAATAACATACATAATAGCAGGATATGGACAGGACAAAGACCAGACGCATTCAATAAACCCACAGGTGAAGTTGAAATAACAAAAATATTAAATATTTACTGTGCTTTGACATATACCAGGGAAACTAATATGCCTGTTGTAAAAAAGATCTAAAATAATTCAAAGACTTTTAAACTACAAGGGAAGAGACTATGGTTAAACTAATTAGATTTAGAGAGGTTAAATGCCTAGACAAATTACATATACTTATATCAAGAAAAGGTAGGGAAGAAATAGCAAGAAGTACTATTACACATACATAGACATTGATGAGGAAAAGGAATAATGCCAGTGCACGAGTGGACAGTAAGTGTGATTCCAAAATTCAAGAAGGATGATCGAGCAGGTCTGGGAAATAACAGACAAATTAGCTTAATGTCAATGGTAGGAAACAAAGGCACGTAAGAACACATGAAATAAGAGCAGGAGTAAGTTATATAGTCCCTCAAGTCTGCCCCACCATTCAATGAGATCATTGGTGATCTGACCTTCAGCCTCAAATACACTCTCCTAGTTATCCCTATAACTTGATTCACTCGCAGTCCAAAAATCTGTCTGAACATATGTAATGATTCAGCATCCACAGTTCCCTGGGATAGAGAATTCCAAGGACTCACAACCCTCCCTATACTGAGCCTGTGGCTCTCTATTTCCTTGTCACCCTTGTAATGTATGTGGTTCCGAGTCTAAGGCAATGTGCAGATTGTGCAGAATAATGCACAGGAAACATTGAGAGCCCTAAGCTGTGCACATGTGCATAATAATACACATATGGGTCAAGTACATGATGCAGCAACATCACACTTATTTACATATATTACACTAAACTCATCCTTTAAAAGAAAAGAGTAAAACTAGTTTTAAAACATCTATGAATTTACAAGTTTAATCAATCAAATGAGTCTTTAATTCTCTTCAAATTCCATAACAGTACTGGTGGTTAGTGTCAGTCCTAAAGACACAACAGACTTTGCTGATATGGTATACATCTCTAGACTCATTGAAGGTGTAACTTCTTGGATGTCTTCGGTCATGTTCTGTGTCAATTCTTCTTCAACAGTTGTGAGACTCCCCTGAGAAACTGAAACTTACATTCCTGCTCCCTACATTCCTGGGTATCTTGGTTGAGATCAAGTGGCAGTTATGTCCCTTCCTGATTCTCTGCAGGATAATCCTTGGAATTGTATATCCACACAACTCTCCAATATACTAGTTCCTCACGCCTGCCCTGTGTGGTAGTATTGACACACAAACATTATAGTGTAAACTGTCCCTCTTCCCTTCAGAGCATGCGTTGTCCTGCTTTCTTTGTTTCAACTACTTTTCTTCACCAAATTTGTTTGAACCTGACTCAGACCAATCCTGAGTCCTAAGGTTATCAGCATTTCTGCAGAAAGGTAGCTTGTTGTGGAATGCAGCATTGATCTGTAGCTCAAGAGACATTGGTAAGTAATGGTTCATAATTGGATTTGACTTGCCTCGCATGACTTGCTTTTTTGGTCCCTCTCTCATTGCATGTGGTGATCTCTCAGATTTTCCATCTGAGGCTGGATTTGAAGCTATATTTGTCACCATTTCCTTCCACAGGTTGATAAAATTGTAATTTCTGAAATTGCAGGCCAATATCCAATACAATCGCCTTGAGAAGACCACGTGTTATAAAAATGGATCTCAAATGAATTCTTCTCTAGTATGTTCAGGAGTGGTGTATGAGTCTGCATATTTTACTTCAATCCACTTTGAATGCCTGTCCTCCAACACCCAGAAGCTGTTCATGCTAACCTCACAATAGTCTAAATGGACACAGTGAGGAGGCGTCATGGGTCACTTCCACATTTGGAGCGATACTCTTGGTGATGGTGATCTGTAGTCTTGGCAGAGTGTGCACTTGCTGGCCAGCTCTTCCAGATGCTCTCTAAGCTGGACCAACAGATAAAGCTACAAGCCGTTGCTTTCATGTTGGCAATGCTCAAATGCTTGAAGTGAAGTTCTTAGGTTATTCTGTGCCATAGTTCTTTGGGCATTACTGCTCTAGAGCCTCATTTGATGTAGCACCGATGTGTGAACAGCCTGTAATATCTTTGATGGAAGAGCATTATATTCTCGTTGCAGCATGTGTCAGAATCAGTCCAGCTATTCAAAGTATACTCACATCCTTGATTTACTGCTGGATCATCCTCCATCAATTTTGCTATTGTAATCTCCATTCTGATGATGAGACTTTCTACAAGCAGTGCTTCTGAGATGTCTTCCTTTTCTGTTCAACAGTATCTTCCTCTCTACCTTGTTCATGGGGCTTTGAATGACATTAATTCTGTTACCTGCACTTCTGCTCTCACCATCCCTCCTCCTAGCCAGAAAAAGGGTAAATTAACCTTGTTCTAACCTTCCATCCCATCAGACTTCACAGTCAAGGGATCATCCTCTGTAATTTCCACCAACTTCAATGAAATTCTACTACCAACACATCTTATCCCACCCCCTCCATTTTCAGCTTTACAAAGGGACCATTGCCTTAATGACTCACTGGTTCACTCTTGGATTACCAGCAACCACTCAACTTCTCACAGCACTTGCCCAAGCAATCACAGGAGATGCAACTGTTATCCCTTTATCTCTTCCCTGCCCACCATCCAGAGACACAAACCATTCTTACAAATGAAGTAGTAATTCATTTGCACTTCTAATTCAGTGATTGTATTTGGTGCACACAGTATGGTTTCCTTTACACTGGAAAAGCCACAAGAAGATTGGGGGACTGCTTTGCCAAGCAATTCCATTCGGTTCTCAAAAGTGAATCCCGGATGGTGTGTTGCCTCCCTGGTGCCAGGGTATGGGATGTCACGGACTGGCTCCAGAATATTCTGAGGGGAGAGGGTGATCAGCCAGAAGTCTGGGTACATGTAGGTACCAATGACATAGGTAGAAAAAGAGAAGAGGTCCTGAAGGAGGAATACAAGGAGTTAGGAAGAAAGTTGAGAAGTAGGACCTCTAAGGTAGTAATTTCAGGATTACTACCTGTGCCATGTGCTAACGGTATTAAGAATAGAAAGATCTGGCAGATGAATGTGTGGCTGAGTGACTGGTGCAGGGGGCAGGGCTTCAGATTTCTGGATCATTGGGACCTTTTTTGGGGGAGGCATGACCTATTCACTAAGGATGGGTTACACCTAAACTCCAAAGGGTCCAATATCCTGGCGAGAATGTTTAATTTAGCTATTGGGGAAGGTTTAAACTAATCTGGCAGGGGAATGGAAACCAGGATGTTAGGATACAAGATGTTAGGGTAAGGAAGGAAGTTTATAGAAACAGGTCCAAGACAGTGTGCAGTGAGGATGGCAAGAAGGACAGGCAGGTGAAAAGTCAGGATAATTTGCTGAACAATAGAAGTACAACAAAATCAATAGCAGAAACTGGACTAAATGTACTATATTTAAATGCACGTAGCATTAGGAATAAGGCAGATGACCTAGTGGCACAACTACAGATTAATAAATATGACATTGTGGCAATCACCGAGTCATGGCTTTATGATGGATGTGATTGGGAACTGAATGGCCAGGGGTACACAGTGTATAGGAAGGATAGGCAGGTAGGCA
The DNA here is from genome assembly GCF_009764475.1 of Pristis pectinata. NCBI lineage: Eukaryota > Metazoa > Chordata > Chondrichthyes > Rhinopristiformes > Pristidae > Pristis > Pristis pectinata. The sequence continues at coordinate 30,106,772 of NC_067418.1, forward strand.
GAGGGGGTGGTGTGGCCATGATGGTTAGTAATGATATAAAATCAATAGAAAGGAAGGATATTGGGTCAGAAGAGGTAGAATCCTTATGGGTGGAGCTAAGAAATAGCAAGGGTAAAAGGACAATAGTAGCAGTTATATATAGGCCCCCTAATAGCAGTCAGGAAGTGGACGATAAGTTGCAGTTAGAAATAGAAAAAACGTGTCAGAGTGACAACGTTAAGATAATTATGGGGGATTTTAACATGAAGGTGGACTGGGAAATCCGGCAAGGCAGTAGATCTCAGGAGAGTGAGTTTGTGGAATGTCTACGGGACAGCTTTTTGGAGCAACTTGTTGATGAGCCCACCAGGGGATCGGCTGTTTTGGATTGGGTGCTGTGTAACGAACCAGAGGTGATTAGGGAACTAAAGGTAAAGGAACCATTAGGAACTAGTGATCACAGTATGATTGAATTCAGCTTCAAATTTGAGAAGGAGAAGCTGATAACTGGTGTATCGATATTTTAGCAGAATGAAGGAAATTACAGTGGCATGAGAGAGGAGCTGGCCCAAATTGATTGGAAGTGTAAGCTGGCTGGAGGGACGGCAGAGCAGAAATGGATGGAATTTCTACAAGAAATAAGAAAAATGCAGGATAGATATATTCCAAGAAAAAAGAAGGTTTTGAATAGAAAAAAGGCACAAATGTGGATAACGAGAGAGGTGAAGGCTAAAATAAAAGCAAAAGGGAGGGCATACAAGGAAGCAAAAATTAGTGGGAAAACAGAAGACTGGGAAACTTTTAAAAACCTGCAGAAAGAAACTAAGAAGGTCATTAGGAAAGAAAAGATGAATTATGAAAGGAAGTTGGCAGATAATATTCAAAAGGATATTAAGTGTATTTTTAAATATATAAGGAGTAAAAGGGAGACACGGGTTGATATAGGACCAATCGATAACGGTGTGGGAGAGATTATAATGGATGATAAAGAGATCGCAGAGGAACTAAATGAGTATTTTGCATCGGTCTTCACTGTGGAGGACATCAGCAATATACCGGATAGCCAGGGGTCTCAAGGAATGGAACTGAGTTCAGTTAAGATTACTAGAGAGAAAGTGCTAGCAAAGCTAAATGGACTAAAGACTGATAAGTCTCCCTGACCGAATGAGGTGCATCCCCGGGTTCTGAAGGAGGTGGCTTTAGAGATAGCGGTGGCATTGGTGATAATTTTACAGGAATCGATAGACTGTGGCATAGTTCCGGAGGACTGGAGGGTCGCAAATGTAGTTCCGCTGTATAAGAAAGGTGGGAGGCAGCATAAAGGAAATTACAGACCTATTAGTCTGACGTCGGTGGTGGGAAAGTTACTAGAATCGATCCTCAAGGATGAGGTTATGGAATACCTAGAGGTGCAAAGCAAGATAGGTCCAAGCCAACATGGTTTCATGAAGGGAAGATCCTGCCTGGTCAACCTATTGGAGTTTTTTGAAGAAATCTCAGGTAGGGTGGATAAGGGAGAGGCGGTAGATGTTGTGTATTTAGACTTTCAAAACGCCTTCGACAAGGTGCCACACGAGAGACTGATTAATAAGATGAGAGGTCATGGAATTACAGGTAGGATAACAGAATGGGTGGAGCATTGGCTGCTTGGCAGAAAGCAATGGGTGGGAATAAAAGGATCTTTTTCTGGTTGGCTACCGGTTACTAGTGGTGTTCCGCAGGGGTCGGTGTTGGGGCTGCTTCTTTTTACCCCGTACATTAATGCCTTGGATGATGGATTAAATGGTTTTGTGGCTGAGTTTGCGAATGACACTAAGAGTATTGAGGAGACAGGAAGGTTGCAGAGAGACCTAGATAGTTTAGGAGAATGGGCAAAGAAATGGCAGATGAGATTCAATGTTGAGAAATGTGCAGTTGTACACTTTGGAAACAGAAATAAACGGGCAGATTATTACCTAGAAGGGGAGAAAATTCAAAGTACAGAAGTACAAAGGGACTTGGGGGTACTCGTGCAGGATACCCTAAAGGTTAACCACCAGGTCGGATCAGCGGTAAGGGAAGCGAATGCTATGTTGGCATTCATTTCGAGAGGTATACTGTATAAAAGTAAGGAAGTGTTGATGAGGCTCTACGGGGCACTAGTGAGGCCTCATTGGGAATACTGTGTACAGTTTTGGGCCCCATATCTTTGGAAAGATGTGCTGATGTTGGAGAGGGTTCAGAGGATATTTACGAGGATGATTCCCGGAATAAAAGGACTTACATATGATGAGCATTTGTCGGCTCTTGGACTGTACTCACTGGAGTACAGAAGAATGAGAGGGGACCTCATAGAGACATGTAAAATGTTGAAAGGACTGGACAGAGTAGATGTGGCCAAGCTGTTTTCCTTGGTGGGTGAGTCCAGGACCAGAGGGTACCATCTTAGAATTAGAGGGTACAGGTTTAAAACAGAGATGAGGAGAAATTTCTTTAGCCAGAGGGTAGTGAATTTATGGAATTCCTTGCCAAGTACAGCAGTGGAAGCCAGATCATTGGAGGCGTTTAAGGAGGAGATAGATAGATAGATATCTAATTAGTCAAGGTATCAAGGGATATGGGGATAAGGCCGGAAATTGGGGTTAGAATAGTTTTTTTTTCTCATGGAGCAGACCTCCCCCCCCCCCCCCCAACCATTTCTCATTTCTTTTTTCTTTTTCCCCTTTTCTTTGGAGCAGACTCGATGGGCCGAATGGCCTACTTCTGCTCCCTTGTCTTGTGATCTTGTGAAGTGACCTTGACCTTCCAGTTGCCTGTCACTTTAATTCTACACCTCACTCTCATTTTGATCTGTTTGTCTTTGGCCTCTACAGTGTTCCCATGAAGCTGTATGTAAGCTTGAGGAACAGCATCTCATCTTCCATTCAGGTACACTGCAGTCCTCAGGGCTCAGTATTGAATTTAACACTTCCTGATAATCATTCTTTCCTGTTTGTGTCAGAAATGGTCAAATCTGAGGTGAGGTCATCCATATGTAACATTAATTCATGATTTCTACCTATCTGATGCTACCTGATATGCCTGGGTAATTTTAGTATTCTGTTTTATTTCAGATTTCTTGCAATTGCTGTGTTCTGCATCCCACAGTTCAAATATGATTTATTTTGCCCTACTACTCTCATTCATTTCTCTTTTTGACACCTCACTAATATCAGTTTTCACCCTGTTACAGACATTCTGTTCACTCCATTCCACCCCACCCCACCCCACCCCACCCCACCCCACCCCATCCCATCCCATCCCACCCCACCCCACCCCACCCCACCCCACCCCATCCCATCCCACCCCACCCCACCCCATCCCATCCCACCCCACCCCACCCCACCCCATCCCATCCCACCCCACCCCACCTACAATTTAAAACATGCTTATTTTCTACATTTTCCAGTTATGATGAAAGCTTATCAACCTGAAATGTTGGCTATGTTTGTCTCTCCACAGGCACTGCCTGACCTGCTGAACATCTCCAGTATTTCCTATTTTTATTGCATATTTCCAGCAATTGCAGTTTTTTTGTTTTTTGATTGCTATTTCCACCGTCGTTACAGGAAAATCATTCTCGACTCTCTTTAGAATGAATATTGCATTCTTTATGTCTGTATCAGGGACTTCATATGACAATCATGGTAGTGCATCCACTGTGGCATTCTGCTTGGATGCTTTATATTCAATATAATTATACTGTGACAGGAGGAAGACTGCTCCTGTATTCTTAATGCCAATATCGTGGGAATTATGGACTTGGGTCCAAGAATGACCTTCAAATGTTTGTGGTTGGTGATCATTAAGTGGTCAAATAACAAGAACTGTACGAACCTTGTGATCCCAAATACGTTTCCCAATGCCTTCTTTTCCAGTTCAGTGATCAGTATATTCATATTGATATACTAATCATTAAATTTCACTTTATTTTAAAATTACTGCTGTTTCCATAATTGCTGCTCATGGCATGTGTGATGATTAAGCTTCGCTCTTCATACTGCTCATCGACTTCTTTGTGCTTTCTGTTATCAAAGTTGTTTAAGGTCACCAAATAAAAGTGAGAGGGTCCTTTCACAGAGTTACAGCATGGAAGGAGCCCGTTTAGTGCACACTGGCTCTGTATAGCTAGTCCCATTCTCCATCCTCTCCCTAAGGCTCTGCAAATTCTTTCCTTTCAAGTATTTTATCCAGATCCACTGTGACTGCCACAGTTGAATCTGCCTCCACTTCTCCCTATTCTGCGAATTCTAGATCCAAAACCCTCAGTGTGCGTAGAGGTTTTTCCTGGTGACACTTCTGGTTCCTTGGCCAATTACCTTCGATCGACATCCTCTGGTTCCTCACCCCTTTGACGTTGGAATAATTTATTTCCACCTATTCTGTCTGTAACTTTTGTGGTTTTAAATACCTCTACCAGATCCCCTCGAAAATGTCTCCCTTCTAAACTGAAGTGTTTCATCCTGGAACAATATAATCATGTTGAGGCAGGGTGGATGTGTGAAGAATGTTTCCTCTTGTAGGAAAACCCAGAACTGAGGGTTACCATTTAAAAATAAGGGGTTGCCTATTTAAGATAGAGCTGAGGTGAATTTTGTTTTAATCTCAGCAGATGGTAAGTCTTTGCAACTCTCTTCTCAAAGGACAGTGAAAGCAGAGTCTTTAAATATTTTTAAGGCAGAGGTACATAGATACTTGATAAGCAAGGGGGTGAAAGGTCACCATAGGAAGATGGGAATGTGGGTTTGAGGTTATAAATTGATAACCCATGATCTTATTAAATGGTGAAACAGGCTTGAGTTGCTGACTGACCTACTCCTGCTCCAAATTTATATGTTTATATATTCATATGTTCATATTCTAGGGAACCTCTTCTGCATCCTTCCTAATGCCTTCATATTTCCTAATGTATAATGCCCAGAATTGGACATGACCAGTGTCAGAGGCAATGTTATATAAACTTCCTTGTTCTTGTATTCTATACCTCTACCTTAAAAGCCCAAGATCTCATATGCTTTATCAATCTACAGGACAGGGTCAAGGGATAGAAGTAAATCATTTACATATCATGCAGACCTTTCAGTTTCAAGCTCACATTGTCCTGGGAATGCCTAACAAAGAGTGCAATACACCAGTTTCTGTACAATACACCAAAAGGAGTGTGGTATGAGGAATAATATCATCATATGCATTCCTGACACAGAGGTTGCTCCAGATGTTTGTAGTGTATCTCACAATGAGAAATTCTGGGTCAAATTTTCTGAATTTTAACAAAATGACCCAGAAATCGTCATTATCATGTTTCACTTATGAAAGGAATCAACTTTCAGTTGGATAGTTTTGGATAGCCAAATAGTTTTATGCAATTAAATTTCCACGTAATGGAGTCACCAGAATGGGACAAGACAGACTTACTGGAGTTATACTGGAATGTGAACTTATAACAATCAGGAAAGGTTGACAAGTTTGGGGATTTTTCTGTTGGGACAAAGACTGAAAGGTGTCCTGATAGAAATCTTTAAGGTTATGAAGAGATTTGAAAGGATAATCATTGAGAAGGGAAGGTAAGATAAAATAAGATAAGATTTCTTTATTAGTCACATGTACATCGAAACACACAGTGAAATGCACATTTTGCGTAGAGTGTTCTGGGGGCAGCCCGCAAGTGTCAACACGATTCCGGTGCCAACATAGCATGCCCACGACTTCCTAACCTGTACGTCTTTGGAACGTGGGAGGAAACCAGAGCACCCGGAGGAAACCCACGCAGACACCGGGAGAACGTACAAACTCCTTACAGACAGTGGCCGGAATTGAACCCGAGTCGCTGGCACTGTGAAGCGTTATGCTAACTGCTACACTACCGTGCCTGCCCCTACATGGGGGTGCACCTGCACCTACATGGGGGTAAGACCAGAATTAGGGATCTTAAATGTAATATAGTTGTTAACAGGTTTGGAGAGAAGTTCAGTGAAACCTTATCACCCAGAGCATGGCTGGATTGTGAAACACATTACCACATCAGAACCCAATAAAGATATAAGTAGAACAGGGAATAGAACATTGAACCCATCACTCCACCTTGCTGATTTTTTTACTACAGGTCCAGTTTCTAGCACAATCCCCTGACCCTTGATTTACCCTAATATCCAAAAATATGCCAACCTGTGGTTTTCCATTGATCTATTTAAATTCAAGCTACATAATGAAATAATGGGATGGCTGCTGGTATTAAAGCAAGCCTTGACAGAAGAAATCAGAGTCATACAGGCAAAGGGAATTCTAAAGAATAGACACTAAGCTGCTAAAGGCAGGGTCACCAATGGAGGAGTGATTAAGTGGGGCATGGGCAAGAGGCCAGAGCTGATGGAAGGCAAAGATGTTGTATTGAGGTGGCAATGTGATAATTGCCAGATAATCTGCTTTAGTATTGAGAAATAAATATTAGCCAGGACTCCAGGGAGCAATCTCCAGCTCTTCTTTGAAATAGAGCCTTATGGTCTTTCATGTTTACCTGTGAGAGCAGATGTGATCTTGATTCAACTGCTTGTTAATCTTTTTGATTTCTTCAGTCAGCCATCAGTGTGCTTAGCCTCAATGCTTAGAGGTGTAGGAAATAACATGTTCCACGCTGTTAAAATCTTCCCAAATTCTAGGCAAATGCATACAAATCTGCAATGGCTAGGTGCTAGCAGGAAGGCAGCTGGCACAGATGTCTTCCTGCAGTTGTGGTAAGGGATATTTTAGAGCAGGATTTTAACCTCAAAGAGGTAGAAATGAAAGAATAGGATGGGTAGAGTGATGAACACTTACAATAAGTGAGAAAATGGATGGGTAAAAATAAGCAAGCAGTCAGTCAGGGATGAGGAGAAAAGATGTGCTTTGTCCTTTGGATATTAACCATCCTATTTTACATTGGCCATAGTGCCAGTTTTTTGTTGATATTCTAGGCAGATCCTTCATCAGAGGATATATAGATCAAATTATCCGATAGAAAAAAACTTGAAAGCTAATTTTAGAGTACTGATAAAATAGAGGAAAACAAGGGAACAATTTACGTTGGGAGATTAGGAGTGAAGGAAGTAACACGCAACTGCCCTTTTTCATTATTTAACAATTGTTTTCTGCAGGCTTGCAATCAAAGGCAAGGAATTACATTTCACCTAAGCTACGTTCACAGATGCATGAAGCAGGACATATGGATGGTTACATCCTCTTCTTAGCTATTGCCTCAGGATCAGGAGCAGATTACTTCCCCTCCAGTTTTGTGGGCTGTGAGGTGGCTAGTGAGGCCATTGTGGGAATGGCAGATTTTTCCATAGATAGAGCACTGGAACCTGATGGGATAGGCAGATAGGGGTGGTGCGCAATCTTTTCCCTTACGCAGGGTTCTGCGTGCTCCAAACACATGATCTTGAAGTTCTCAATGCCCTCCTGTATGCTCCTTCTCACTTTGAGTGGTGATGGGCCAGATATTCCCAGGAGTTGGTGGAAATATTGCACTTATTCAAGGAGGCTTTGAGCACATCCTTTTTCCTCTACCCGTCTGACAATCTCTTCCCATGACAGAGCTTAGAATGCCGTGCCTATTTTGGAATCTGGTGTCAGGCATGAGAACACATAAGAAGACTGGTATTTATTTTATTCGAGTATTAAGGACATATCAGTCTACAGCCAGGGTGCTGCCCAGACTCGCCGTCCAAGGTGCTTGCTCACACAGACTTGCTTGTTCTGATGCAGAGGGTTAGATGACCTGACCACTACGCCAGAGAGGTGTCCTGCAAAGTGGAGGAGATTCCAAGTGATGGCTAGCCCACAGGCAGCCTAACCTGAGGCCCTGCCCCAAATACCACTGCTGTCAAAGACTTTTGACCTATTTTTAATTGTCTCCGATTGAGACACTTAAAAACTCCTCAAATAGATTTAAATTATTTTTAAAAGCATAGATTATTTTAAGACACTTTGGGAAATAGAAATGTAGTTTTAATTAACAGTTTAAAAGACCAATAAATAATTAAAAAACATTGAATAGGGTAAAATAAACACTTACAATTACCTTTCACACAGAGTGAACAATGTCGTTCAAATCAAAGTCTAGTTTATTGTCTTATGAACAAGTACATGTATGCACAGGTGCAATGAAAAACTTACTTGCAGCAGCAACACAGGCACATAGCCTCAAATGAATGAGGTTATGGTTTATTTGCCACCATTCCTGGTGTAAAGCTGGAAATGTGCAACTGGCTCCACTCTTCAGAACATCAGTGCTCCACTGTTGGGCTCAGTGGAGAGTCCAGCGGCACAACAGGAGGCTAGAAGTGTCGGCATCAGACCTCGAGCCCACCTTGGCCTCCTGCCCTTGGTTGGGCACACATATGAAAGGCCAAGATATGTTGAGGTCCAAATGGCTGATGGCCCAGGGTTCTCCATGGATCTGCAGCTGCCAGTCAGCTCAAATTGTGCATGTGAAATCACAGGTAATTCAGCACAGAGAGTAAAATCTGTCTGTATTCAACAAATGTCAGCTTTTACTGCATTTAAAGAAAACATTTTTGGACAAGGAGCAGTGTTTGCCACTGCTCTGTGGAAACTCATGTTGCTTGAATATTAATAATTAGGCTATGAAGGGAGGTGGTTAGATTGGTTTAAATGCTATTACTTCAGAAATCATAGGCACTGTTTGTTTTACTGTACTGAGCAGTTATATTCATTTATATAACAGCCCCAGGAGTTAAACTTGCAAGATGCAGCTTACATAAAACACAACATAAAAAAAAATCAATACTTAATTCATGGAAAATTCATAGTTACAAATCAACACTGAAGGTGCGCTTAATGGACATCTTTCTCTACAAAGTTACATGAATGGCATAGACTAACAGACGAACCAATGTTCTATTTTCTGTTGCCTTTGCATGGAAGTGGCTGGGCATTTTCACCTGTAAAAGCAATCTTTAGAAATAGTTGGCAGGGAGACACAGGATCACATATCGAATGAAGCCAGCTTTGAATTATTTCAGTACGTCTGTCCCACTGATTGGCAGTCACTGCATGAAATGTAACATCAGATGTATTGTCACTTATGGTATAAACACTTGCTTGATGAATATATATCAACATGTGTCTCTCAAGTCTTCTTTTGCTGAAAACACTTTAACTCTATTTATAAAGTTACCATTCTTGAGAGTTTCTCTTTTCTTTTACCAATCTCCCATAATCCCGTATCATCTAGTACATTAGAGAAAACATATTGAGAACGTTTTAATTAAAATAGTTAACTGGGCAGTGGGCAATCATTGAATGAGCTTTCTAGTGTCAAATTACCTTTTTCCAGTTAAAAAAAATATAAGCAGGAGACCTGTCACATTATGTCAGCATGTAACTTCAGGCACACAGTAAGAGGGCCCATCAAAGGATTATGGGAATGCTCGCTGCAGCTTGCTCTTTGTTAGAATCATTTTCCTCCTGACCCTTTCATTTGCCTACTGCCACTTCAGCTTAAGAGTGACAACCCTGCACAACACTCCACAATTTTCTTTGACACCACATGCCTTCCTGCGCCAGACTAGCGGAGAGGCAAACAAAACCTGGGAGAATAAAACTGACATTCAATGTTAATGATGATCAGTCGAAACAAAACACTTGTTTACACGTTGGAGTCATTAGAGGTTCGAATGATGCTTCAGCTGGGATTCCTGCCAAATGTTTTGGAGATTCTGCTAGGAGCTTTACTACAATGTTTTTAACATTGCCTATCATCTACTTTCTGCATATAATGTAGCAGTAATTAGCTGGGCTTACAGAGCAACGATGAACTCAGCATACTTAATACAGAGTTGAAATACTGTACTGGCATTGTTTATTTCTTGGATGTTTACCTCAGCAGCTGTATAATGGTTGCAAACCAGGTGCATCATACAAATTTGCAATGACAATGTGACCAATATACCAGAAAACATATCACTGCTGTCTAACATTTACCCTGGCCCCTGAGCTGGAAGATAGAATTTCATCAGCATTATCCAGTTCAGACTCAAGAAATTGTCGGTCTGTTTGAATGTGATATCAATGCCTCTTGCCTGTAATGTTGACAGAACTTTGGACAAGTTGACAACAGCTGTGCTAGATTTTGTTTTCTTAATCTTCTTCAAAAGTTCTTATATCTTTGCTGCTGTGAAGTGCACATGTTTTGTATTGCCATTATCTTATAGTCCATATCATCACTATTTTATTCTAGTTTGAAATTGTAGCCTTGAAATGAGGGTTAATATGTATTATGCTGTAAGTCATCCACTTGAGTTTATATTGATGTCTGGACAGTCAGGAATGGGAATGTTGCTTTCCAGCTTAGAATTTTACTACAGCAAACCTTGGATGATAAGAAGGGGGGCAGATCCTTCCCTGCTCCTTGCATTCTTTAGCTACTGCCTGAATGGTAACAGAATTCTGTAATGATTGCTCTGAATTACTAAAATATCCATTAGATTTTTATTGTTTTATTTTATCCCTCGTGAGCTCTATTTTGTTATTTACATTCTTTCTTCATCTATCTCTCACTCTTTCTTCTAATGTCTTCTTTAATGTGTATAATACATTTTATTATTTCATTTTAAAATTTGAAATGATTTATCTGAATCTGTCTCTAAATACTATTCATCCTGGAGCTGAAGTAACTCCAAAATAATTTAATTGTCTGAGAACAAAAGCAAGAACTAATTTACACCAAATTAAGTAGCAAGATTGGACTGATTTTATTACAGGTGGGTAATGTTAATGTTGAACCTGTTTTGTTTTTAACTATCAAAGCCTTAAGTTGATTGTCATGAGTATCAACTCAGGTAATCACACCTCTGTGAGTAAACCAAGAGTTAATTTCAAATGTTTTATAAGTACCCAGACAGCACTTGCAATTTTATCACTAAAGATTAAATTTAACATTTGTAAGGTGAGCTAAATTATGAGCTGCTGTGTTGCAGAGAAACCTAATAGATAATGGTGCCTGCTTCAGCAGCAAGAGAGATCCCATTGCTTTGCTTCCTGCAGGACCTTTCTTTGTATGAACTATTGGATCAGAAACAAGACTATTGTTTTATGGCAATTGATTAATTTAAACTCTATTTCTCTTGTGTGGAATTACTGAATTTTTACCAGCTTTTTAAGGACAGCATTTTGCAATTCTGTCTGGTTATCATTAAGTTTTAGAGTGAATGAGTTTGTATGTTTTTGTTTGTACATTATGGATTTGTCCCAAGCATCTTGGGGCAACAGTCCATTGATTTTTTGATCGTAATGATCTTATTTTTAATTCCTCCATGTGGAAATTATCTGTTGAAAGTTAATATATGACTAAAATCAGGAGCTAAGCAACAATATTTCCATTCAATAACTTCTTGCAGTTATTTAGCAACTTTTAGTCTAATAAAATGTCACAAGGCGCTTCACAGGAGAATTCACAACAAAACAAAGCTGATCTCAATCAACATAAGCAGGCATTAGAGCAAGTTGAGACAGAGCAGAGAGATTCTATAAAATCTTTTCAATTATATAAACAAAAACTGCTGGAAATGCTGAACAGGTCATACCGTATCTGTAGGAAGGGGAACAAGTTAACATTTCAGGTCGAAGACCCTTCATCAGAACCTTTCCAATTCTTTTGAAGAATGCTTTAAATTGTCAAATATTCTGACAGGATTGTGTTCAGTTTTAACCATGATTTCATTTTACACCTATTGTTCAATAAGTAATAATTGTTCATACACAATTATACAATTCATTGCTTTAAGGAGGATGAAGCCACCGTTGAAGAACTTGTTACATGCTCAGCACTCCAAAAAGTAATTAACGTTTACTTGGGCTGATTTTGCTTTTTTGCTTAACCCTTCTTATTTTTTTCCCTAATACTTGAATTGCTAGAAAGGCAGCTAATGTTAGATGTACTCCACCAGTATCTCACTCAAATGTACTTCTGGGTACTCAGAGCCACTGAGCTATTTTATCCAGGTTTTATCCTTTGATGTCCATACGTGCATACATGTAACAGAATTGATTGCCCTAGGCTTGCAGACCTGAAGCTATCACTCTCTGTAGCTGTCCTAGCAGAATAGAGTAGGGACATACAACTTCCAGTTAGACCGCTTCCTGACCCTTTACAAATGTGACATGGAGTGACACAGTTTCTTACCTTTACATCTAATCTTGTGGTCCTTGTGTTTTCCTTTGTATGTGTGTGTGTAAGAGAGAGAAAGAGGGAGTAAATACGTCTATAAGTGCAGGGAGGGGAGATTGTAATAAGTCTGAATTCTATGAAATCTATCGTCCAGCAAGTTGGAGCAAAAGTATACCATGCTTCAAATAACCTCTTGTTATGAAAGCTCTTTTTGCTGTGTGACTATGTGCACATTTCAGAACAAAACATATGCAAATGATGCAATGCTTTTTTTACTTGAATTATGCACTAATATCTCTATATATTACATATGGACTTATTCATTTTTCTGTTATTGTAACCATGTATAATGATGCTGAAATTCTGTTGCCTTAGATTACCAGCTTTGACATTTCCCCATTGTCTACTGCAGTTAGGCAATAATTAAATATCAGGTGCATAAGCCACTCTTTAATTTGACATGTGTGCTGGAGGCAATAAACACATGCAGCGCAATGTGGGAGTGTAATTGCTAAGGAATAAAATATCATACCAAGTGAGAACAGATCTTTGTATAAGGCATTGTGTGATGGCTCATTTCATCATTATGCCCAGGCTAAAGAGGTTGGCTAATTAGTTTCCATTAAAACTCACCCTTTAATCAGGAGTTACTATTGCATGCAGAATGCCACAAACTCTGACTGAATGAACAATACTTTCATTCTTATCCTGCAAATCTTGTCATCCTGGATTGTCAGTTTCATAGGACTTTGTCACAAAGATGGTGACTCGTTAACAATGTAAAATGTCAGTAAAGTCAAAATAAAAAATAATCATTGTGTATAAAAGTATTTTAAAAGAAGTACATATTAATACAATCAACACCCTAATATGTTCCCATTATCTTTTATTGATTAAGTTTACTCAAATTTGGAAGCAAAAATTTCCTGGAATGAGATTAGAAGATTTTTGGTTGACAAAGATTATGAATGGCCATGGAATCAAGGTAACTAAGTGGAGTTTTGACACAGGCCAGCTGTATGTGACGTGAATGACAGAAGAGGTATAAGGGATAGAGTCATCAACTTTAGTTCTTGTAGTCCTGTGAAGCATACTATATGGGATTTCAGTCAGAAGGTTTGCCCATCCTGGGTATATATGATATGAAGAGTGGAACAGAAGAAGATTTTACATCGTCACTGGTCCTCTAAGGCTTTAACTGGTAACAACATTAATATACATCTGTGTGGCATCTCTAGGATACCCATCTCAGAAGCTACCTCTTAGTGAAGGCAGATATTGATGCTGAAATTTATTATCACCTTCAGTATACCAACACTGCCTTTGTCCTCAAACCTCAAACTTGGCAAAACACTCAATCTAAGATAAGATATCTTTATTCACATGTACATCGAAACACACAGTGAAATGCATCTTTTGTGTAGTGTTCTGTGGGCAGCCCACAAGTGTCGCCACGCTTCCGGCACCAACGTAGCATGCCCACAACTTCCTGACCCGTACGTCTTTGGTCTTTGGTAATGTGGGAGGAAACCAGAGCACCCGGAGGAAACCCATGCAGACACGGGGAGAACATACAAACTCCTTACAGACAGTGGCGGGATTTCTACAGGGCAGAAATGATCCCTGCCTTCCTTTATGGTTCAATGTGGCTTCGAGAGCAGAGAGTCTTCCCGGTGAATCCTAAAACTCAATAGCGAAGAGGTTCAGTCACAAATAGCTTTGGAGGATACTTTTTAAAATGTAATAATACTTGCATATATGCTGCACTGAAACATTGAGATCTTTGCATTGCAGATTATGGGTAGACAATACCTCAGTCAATGCAAACCAAATTGCACCCAAACAAGTGAACTTGAATTACATAACAACTGGTAAATATAAATTCAGCTATATTTATATTTACCAGTTGTTATGGAATTGAAATTCACTCCATAATTTATGGCCCCTGGATTACTAGTCCAGAGACATCAGTTGTATACCACTCCCTAACCAAAACCTTGATTTGCTTCCTTTAGGGCTCTATGTGCTTTCCTCTGTTTCACTCCCCTTCTCCCAACAATATTTTCAACCTTGCTGGATTCTCATTCTCATAGCATTGGTCACCTTTTGACACCTCACCCAATTACCTATTATTTCTGTGTGTGTAAAACTAAAGGTTGCTACACCATGGGAGGGGGGAGGTGTCAGAGCCACACTAAACCCTGTCCTCCTTCAAATCTCCTTTCATGCATTACAGCAAAAAGTACCTGATATATTCTCCCTCTCTACAATTATAGGACACTAAAGCCAATTGTGGAGCTCCCACTGGGATTACCGCAACCTGAGAGTTGAACCTTAATTCTTCCCTTTAGGCCTAAAATGACCTTCAAAGATATTGGTTTTATCTGTTTCCCTTTACAGGGTACTTTAGGGAACAATGCTACTCTGGAATATTCCTGTGATATGTCAAAGAATTTAAGCAGTGAATTTTGTGTTGATTGTCCACAATGGAAAAATACTTGAGCCATTGCGGAAAGCATACTGGGATTTTCATAGTCTCTTAGGATTGTGGTTCTGTACCCAGTTCCTATCAGTTTGGCATTATCTTCATGCTTAGAAAGCAATATAGCTAGCAGAATTTCACTTAATATGTATTACAGATCCCTATGCTTTATCACAATTGCCAACTGCTTGCCAAATGATGATCCAAATGGAATATAGAATAACAGAACATTGCACTGGTGGAAAACAAGTTATAAAGTTTTTTAATTTATAAGTTAATTGCCTAATCTAATTTGTGCTTAAATGAGATTAATGGGGAGGTGACAATCTGAAAGCAGCTTCAACCTGTTAATACCAGGGATGCAGCCATTTCAAAAAGAACCTATCACTGAGCTTTCAAAGACACCTGTCTGATTTAGCTGACAGATCGCTGCAGCACTAATTTATATTAGTTTATGCTTCAAAAATTGATCAACTTTAAAATGTTGTTTTTATTTTCAAGCACAACCTCAGCCTTCCCCATCTCTGTAACTTCTTACAATCCTTGGGGATTCAGACATTATTTCAACTCACATTTTGTGTATATCTCAATTCTACTCATTACACTAGTAATGGGTATGGTTTCAGCTGCCTTAACGCTGAGATTCTGGAATTTACCCCCACATCCCTCCAACGTACCTCTCAGCTTCTCCACCTCACTCTCATTTTTTTATAATGCTTCTTAGAACATAACAATTTGGTCAAGCGTTTTATCATCCATCTTAGCATACCATTGTCTGTCATATTTTATTTGGTAATTCTCCCATGCCAAGCCTTTCTATATTTTGCCATGCACATGTATTATATAAATGCTGGTTGTTGGTGTGATCAAAACTAGATAAGCAATGGGAAAGTTTGTGTTGATAAACTGCACACTTTTAACATTCTGCTTGGTGCTACTTTTAATATCTCTAATTGCAAAAATTAGATCTTTTTTCTTTTAGTACAAAATTTTAAATTGAATCCAACCAACATGTTACTTACTCTTCATACATTCCTTATCCTTGGACTCTTAGGATGAGGTCAAACTGGCAAAATAAATAAAATTGCAGATGCTGGAATCTGAAACAAAGACAGAAATGCTGGAAGAACTCGGCCAGTCAAGCAGTATCTGTAGAAAGATTCTAAACAAGAGTCACTGATCCAAAAAGGTTAACTGATTTCTCTTGCCACAGATGCTGCTTGATTACTGGAAATCTTCCAGCATTTTTTGTTTCAGTATTAGATTGCAAATGTGATGGGAGCATTGATGTGCAATTTAGGGTAAGGATTCTGAATCAGGCTTCTTGCTGAGGGGGTTACCAAAGTGATATATTAAACATGTATTAGGAACAGGTGCTCCTATCCTGAATCAATATTACTGCAAGTTTATTGTCATTGTTTTTGAACATTTTGAATATAAACTTCAAAATTAGTGGCGTAAGCCACAGTGCATTTAACCGTAATGGAAAACAAAAAAAGACTTGCAAAAACTGTAACCCCCTCCACACTTCCCTCAGTTCTGAGAAAGGATCCCTGATGCAAAACATTAAATGTTTTCTCTTTCCACAGATGCTATTTGCTGGGCTGAGTTCTTCCAACATTTTCTGTTTTTTGTTTCAGAATAGTGCACAATACCCAAAGAGTAGTCTACTCAAGGTCTGATACACCTTTAGCATAGAAAGGAATCCATGCTTTATTTGGATTTTCTATAGCCTTATTAAAATTAGTCACTATTTTAAGTTATTTCTGTATCTCTGGGCCCAGGTCCTTTTTGCTGTTTCATCAATGTAGACACCTGTTTCCATCCTGTATGTAGCAGGCTATATCCTAACAGACAAAAAAATGCTTGGGCTACCTAAAAAATGATGATTATCCTTTGATTTGCATTTCAAGTCGCTTGCTTTTTGCTGCAATCATCCTCTGCATTAACAACTTTGTTGTTCTCTGAAAAATATTTCAATTGTGTTTATGATTGTTGAAACTCAGCTATCAGTCACAGCACTGATCCTTGCAGAATACCATCTCTCACTTTTGACTGTCTCCCCTTGACTTTTGCTCCAGCTTTCTCTACATTTGATGCTGCTAATTCCCCTAATTCAGTATAATTTTTGATGAGTTTTTTTGTTTATATTTGTTTTTATGGACTTGCTTGGCAAGGCCATGTTTATTTCACTTTCCTAGTTACTCTGAGCTTTGAGAGCATTGGGAGCCAAGCACTTGGTATCCGCTGGAGGGATGTACAAGCATGAGCTGGTTAAGGATGGCAGATTCCCTTCACTGAAAGCCATTAGTGAACCAGTTGGGATTTTAAAACAATCTAGTAGATTTCATTACCACTCAATAAATAATTATTGTATTCAGTTTCGTTACTTGCTTGCTGAGTTATGGATTCATGCCACCAGGGTTAAGACCAGCACAGCTAAACAGTACACTTCATTTTAAAAGGACTTCTGTAAACTGTACAAACAGAAAGAAACTATCAAAGCAATCCAAAAGGCAGAGTGAATTCTAATTGGAATTAATGAAAAAATACTTATTTGGAATATTTTTAAATGTTCTTGTCAGCTGAAAAATGAAGCATTGACAAAGATAGAGTTTACTTTTTAACATAAGCTTTCCTAATTAACTGCACAGTTTATGTACTGACAGTACAAGATTCACTCTATGTGGTATCTGTAATTATGTGTAAAAGCCTTCGTATAAAATGAGTTTACATACTTCAGTTGCACACATAGTGGAGACAAATTCATCCCCTTATACTCTGAACAAGAGAAATCCACAGAATACAATCTGTTTAATATGACTTTACTTGTAAATGCCTATATGTGTCATGTTTGCCAGACTAATGCATATTTGCTTGTGCTCAATCAGTCCTTGTATGTTGTAGTTTAGAAGAATCTCTCTTTGAAAATTTGTGCATAAAAAGCAAACTTTACAACAGGTACCTGCTGGAAGCATTCACTTCCTCACTGAAAAAACAAATATTCACAGGACCTTATGATAATTGGCTCACGGGGATATAAACAGTAGTTTTTATGCCTGTTCTGCTTATGTGAAGGCATCTTCTCCAGGCTCTTGAGACCTTCATTTGTTATAAATAAGTTGTACTAAAAGGAGGAACTCAATTCCAAATTCTTACATCCATCAAAAGATGTTACTGAATGTTGCTAAAAGCTGGTCTGATTAGGTCAGGTTACTGAAAGGTCTTAAGCTTTAAGTAAACTCTAACAACCACAGTTCCCAAACCATTAGCGCGCAGCAACAGAAGGACTCACCAGTGGGAAGAACCTATCCTCAAAGCTCAAAAGCTAGAAGCAGAATATAAATATGCCTTTATTCTGCATGGACTGTGGAGAACACTGGAGCCTGGTGCTGGGCACTTGGAGCTGAATTAACTCCCCCTACCATTGGGAATGATGCTTGTTCTAAATGGAAAGGGTTCTTGATGCCACACTGCTGGAAGGAATTAATTTGGTTCCGTGATCAAATTCATTGCTTCAGTGGTTATTAGTTGTATATACTGACAAGATCTATTTCTTCCATAACTCATGGCCATCAGTGTTATTAACAGTGTCTGAACCACTGAACTGAGCAACTCTTCCATTTGCTGAGATGTTGATAGATTGTTTCTTTCCGCCTGCTTTGAGTACTTTGAGCTGGAAGTAATTTAATGTGAATTTAAAAAGTGAAAAAGCACAACAAATTGTTTACATTAACTTCCTTTTAACAGAACTGAAAGAAAAGAAACCACAAAATCTGATAACCTATCTAAAAAGTGAGCTGTATGGTAATGTAAAAATACTTAACACGCTCATCGAACTCCTCTGCCCATTATTTTAATGGAGGTATATAAAAGGGAAAAAAATTGTCGAGGTGTTTGGAAAAAGCGGGGAAGTGTGGCTAATTGCAGGGCTCTTTCAAAGAGTTAAGGCACAGCCACAATGAGCCTAATGGCTTCCTTTGTGCAGTATTATTCGAAGGGATAGGAATTTGTTCTTGTTCTGGCACATCTCTTGCACAATATGGAAGCAGTGGTGCATTGTACTCCAGTTCTTAAACTTGGATCCATTAAATAAAATCTAGAAGCAGAAGAAATGTGCATATGTTATTATGTGATCAATCACGTTAGACTATTTCTAACGTCTTAATTGTTTATTTTAAAAATGCAACAAATAGAAAGTGCTGCTCGGTCCCTTATCCCATTCAGCAGCCATCCTTAAATGGTTTGCCCTGACAGAATATTTTGATAGCAGTCCTCAAAGGTAAGCCCAACTCTGTCTTGTCTATCAGACATGCTTCTAGATTTTCTTTAGCAAAATGAATAGTAATTTTAAACTAAAAACATGCTGAGTTTATTTCAAATGTTCTCTTTCAGTAGATTTTAGTTATGTAACTTGGTGCTCCAGCAGAATTTCAGTTTACCAGATAGAAAATTGTGCATAGTCCTACAGAACTGTGAACTTATAAAAGACACAAGTAAATAAAGAAATGTTAATCTTTCTTTTCTGAGTTGTTGGCTATGAATCCTTGGCCGAGAAGCCAAGATATATAAATTACAGAACAAACTGAAAAGCACCTCAGAGACTTTCTGTGGTCCATCTGCGAATATATTTGGTAATAAATCATGCTCCCAGTCTGAGACAAAGCCAATTTCTCCTGCATTTACTGTTGTAAATAGATGCCATTAGCTTCAGCATTTCTGCAGACATCTGAGTTAAACCAGGTCAAGTATCTAAGCCTTGGTCATAATTTTCAGTTTGAGTAGAAGCGTGAATCCCACCTTCCCAAACTCAAGAGGCATTGAGGCCAGGTTTAACACCCATGCTGCTGTGTTACTGGTCTCTCTCAGTACAAAATAAGGATCAAACTGAGGAATTGTCATAACTGACTGGATGGGTGTAATATTGTTGCAAGGATAACCCCCTTTTCTCTTTTCTTTGGTGCTGCCCGACCTACTGAGTGTTTCCAACATCTTTCATTTTTATTTGGGAATTTTCCAGCATCTGCAATATTTTCTGTTTCACCTTTCCTAATAGCACTTTCTTGGCCCAGGGTCCAACTTATTTCAGATTATGTCGAGTTGAAGTGTTTGAAATATTTTCTATGATACCTGTACTGTAGGAATACAAGTTGTTGTTTGCAGTATAATATAAGTAGCAGACAGCTGAGAGCCAGAAGATCAAATGACATTTACTCTGCTTGAATTTCATTCCCTCTTTAATCAAGCTATTAATTCACAGCTCACATTCAAGTACCAATGTCAATTTTGAGGATGAATATTTCATAATGACCATCTTTTCCTTTCGGAGCTGCTGGCTGATCTTCTGTGCATTTTCAGTATTTTCTCTCTTGCTCAAGTTATTTATTTTTACACTATTATTGTTGCCTATAGTTAACAAACAGTGATTAAGATCATTATGTTTCATTGTATTATTACTTTATTTCTAATCAACAAAATTAGAAATAAATAAGAGAAGTTAGAAATCACATTAGAACAAAGGAAAAGATTTATAATGTTAACAAAATAAATGATTGTGGTTTGAGTAAATATTAATGATCCTATGACACTATTCATAGAGTATGAAAATTAGCTCTTTGACTCACCAAGTCATCACTGACCATCAAGCATCCATTTATGCTAAACTACTTGAATCCCATTTTATTCTCGCCACATTGGCATTAACTCATTAACTCCCCCAGATTTTACCTCTCAGTTACCAACCAGGGGCAATTTACAATGGCCAATTAACCTTCCAATTAGCACATCTTTAGGATGTGGGAGGAAATCAGGGCAGCTAAGGGAAACCATGCAGCCACAGGGAGTATGTGCAAACTCCATATCGGCCACACCAGAGATTAGGATTGAACCCAGGGCTCTGGAGGCTTGATAAAATGAGATAAACTATCTTTATGAGTCAAATGTACATTGAAACGCACAGTGAAATGGATCTTTTGCGCAGAGTGTTCTGGGAGCAGCCTGCAAGTGTCGCCATGCTTCTGGCGCCAATATAGCACGCCCACAACTTCCTAACCCGTACATCTTTGGAACGTGGGAGGAAACCGAAGCACTGGAGGAAACCCCTGCAGACATATGGAGAATGTACAAACTCCTTACAGACAGTGGCTGGAATTGAACCTGGTCGCTGGCGCTGTAATAGCATGACGCTAACTGCTACACTACTGTGCCTGCCTATTGCGGCAGCAGTGCCACTGTGAAGGATAGCAGAGAATTCTTGTGGTGTTCTAGTTCACATTCATCTCCCTACCACACCATCTAAAACAGTTAACTAATCACTTTTTTGATTGCCAGCTCACATCACGCCTTCATTGGAAGTGAGTGAATGGAGACCATGCATACTGTTTCATGAATATCTGCCTAAAAACTGAATTGTGTAACATTGTGTTTCTGTACAAAGAAAAATCATAGTGTAATAGTGAGTCACACAAAGTCCATGATTTTCTGTCAGAATTTTATATTAAGACTGAAAGTGATTTGGTTCAATCTGAAACCAGGATCGCAATCCGAAGAAAAGCAAACATCAAAGGCATGAGTTCACTAGAGTAGATTAGGAAACTACTTTAAAGGGTATGACAGTAAACCAGTAAAGAATTAAAACATAGATTATTGCAAAATGTAATGCTTCAAGGCCCAAAATACCAACAGGAAAACCAATGCAGCCTTGGTTATTAAGAGAAGTTAGAAGTCACATTAGAACAAAGTAAAAGATTTATAATGCTAACAAAAAGAGCAGTAAGCTTGAGGAAAATTTCAGAGTTCAGCCAAGGAATTGCTAACAAAAGGGAAAGTAGAATACAAGCCTAATCTAGTGAGAAACATAAAACAAACCACAAAATCTTCCAGAGATGTGTAAAAAGGAAAAAATTAATAAAAGTTAACACAGGTCCTTCACAGAATGAGACAGGGGAAATTATACTGGGGAATAAGGGAGTAAGAAAACAAATGTTTTCTGTCCATCTTCATGGAAGAAGATCCCAAAAACCTCCCAGAAAAAGTGGAGAACAATAGCTCCAGAATGAATGAGAAGATCAAGGAAATTAGGATTTGTAAAAACAAATGTATTAGAGATATAAATATGAGTGGAAGGCCTTGTGACCTGACATCCTGAAATCCAAGACTTCCTAACAGATAACCATGGAGAAAATGAATGCACTGGGTTTCAAAACAAAATTCCATCAATTCTTGAATCGTACCCATTGATTGGAAGGTAGCAAAGGTAACCCCACTACAGGCAACCCCTGTGTCATGGGGATTGCATTCCTAGAAAACGGTCTGTATTGTGTTTTTGCATAATACATGCATCAAGAACAGAAAGTTAAAAAAAAATTGTGTTTGTTCATTTTTCTTCGCAAAGTTTTGTAAGAGTGAATTTTTATTCTGTATCCCAGATTTTTTTTTACAGTGATTTGTGAATTCCATAATTTCCATTATCTGAACTGCCATATTTTAAAAAAAAAGTGGAAGAGAGAAAATGTGGAGCAATACACCTGTTAGCCTAAAGTATTGGTAGGAACATGTGAGAATCTATTATTAAGGAAGTGATAGGAGAAAATAATAGCATCATTGGGCAGAATCAACATAGATTTATGAAAAAGAAATAATGTTTGACAAATCTGCTAGCGTTCTGTGACGTAATCAGTAGAATAGATAAGTAGGAAACCAGTGGATGTGGTGTATCTGAATTTTCAGAAAGCCTGCAATAAGATGCCATACAAAATATTAATAAACATAATTAGAACTGATGGGGTTGGAAGTTATATGTCATTGTGGATTGAGGACATTGATGGACAGAGAATGGAAAGTAGGGATAAGTGGGTCATTTTTGCATTGAGATGTTGTTATTGGTTGAGGTGCTGTGGGGATCAGTGCTTGGGGCCAGCTGTTCACAATCTGTGACAAAAACTTAGCTGAGGGACACAGGTGTAATATATCCAAGCTTGCTAATGATACAAAGCTGTGTGGCAGTGTGGAGGATGCATAGAGGCTTCATTAGGATAAAGGCAAGCTAAATAAATGGATAAGGATATGGCAGATAGTATTTATTGTAGGAAAGTGTAAAGTCATCCTTTTTGTTACAAAAAATAAGAAAGGTGGTGTTTTTTAAAACTATGATTTTAAAATGTTTTCTGAAAGGTTACTGGCATTCAGAAGGAACTGTATCGCCTTATACATGAATCACTGAAAATTAAGCTGCAGGTACAGTAACCAATTGGGATGATAAATTGTTTGTTGATTTTTATTGTAAGGGAATTACAAGGGTAAAGATGTCTTGAGGCTCTGCAGAAGTCAACCATTCAGTCCTTCCTGCTTCCTGCACTATTCTATAAGGGACCATACCTGTCTAAAGGTCTGGCCTCCCTACCTGAGAAAAGGAATACTTGTGAAAAAGGGAATGCAATGAAGATTTATCTATTGCTTGCTGGGATGTGGGTTTGTTCAATGAGGAGTGTTTTAGCAGACTGGCCCTAAACACTCTTGAGTTTAGATGAATGAGAGGGGATCTCATTGAAACATATTAAATTCTTGTGGGGCTTGACAAGGTAGATGCTAGAGGGTGGAAAATCTTTAATAAGAAATAAATGTTTGGATATTAAAGGAATCAAGGGATATAGAGTTACAGGAAAGTGGCACTGAGGTAAAAGACCAGCCATGATCTGAGTAAATGGGAGAGTAGCACAAAGGGCTTGAATGTTCTGCTCCTGCTTGATGTTATGTTCTTATGTTATCTTCTTATAGAGCAATATCTTTTGCAGCATGCAAGCTTTAACAACTAACTTCCCAGTGTGGCGACTCACCGTCTAGTCGGGCGAACCGGCTCGGCAGTCGGGTCGCGCGGCGTCGGAGCGACGAGGCCCAAGATGGCGGCGGGCCTCGTCTTTCCGAGCGACGGGGAGAACCCGCGCGCGGGAAAGTCCTGATGACATAGGACTTACGTCATTGCCGGTTTTTTTGGGCGGGAGTTCTTCTCCCTTAAGGGGCCCGCACAAGGCGGGAAAATAAACCAGTTCTGTTTGGCAATCCTCCGAGTAGAGTCTTGTTTTATTCCGCGGTAGCAACCGCTACACCAGTCACAAAAAAATCTGCTTCTGTACTGCAGTTAATGCAGGTAACCTTTTGACAACAAGTGAAAAACACTCATGTCTTTCCAACTCTGTCACTTCACTCGTTTCTTTTAATATCAATGCCAGAGGTACAAATGAAAAAACATTTTTTATAAAGTTTGCATTCAATGGAGCCTTCCAACAAGTAAAAACTGGTAGTCCTCTTCAGTTCTCTATTGTTACAAGAAACTGCTAAACACTGATGTACAAAAGGTTCAGACAGCTTTTGTGAATATATTTATTTGGAATAAATGTACCATAACAATAATGTTGACTTACTTCAAATTAATGAATGGTGTTGAGCATTTTTCAAGAAATAGGAACTTGTGAAATTCTTATTTAACTGCTTTGCAATCAAGTGGAGCTGCTCAATGACCTGAAGTGAATGTGAAAACTGGTAAATTAAGCAGAATGAAAAAATGCAAGTCAGGGTTCATGTGGAATCTCTCACTTTTCCACATAGTTAAATGGTTCTGGGATAATTCAGCAAAGTAAGTGATTTAAATACACATGATCTGATGTTTTGTGCCTCACTGAAGGCAGTTCCTTGGAAGGTAACACCTGGCACCTAACTCATCAATGATTTTTGAATCCACTGCTTCTTATCTGTAATTTCAACTCTTTAGAGGAAAAGTAAATGTAACAATTTACAAGGCAGTTTTATTAAATAAGTGTGATCTAATTTGGAAGGTGTTCAGCAAGTATGATTGTAATGATGCCTTTCAGAATTAATAGTAGCATCATTTGTCACTGTAACAATGGCTATCAAAGCCAAAGTACTTGGAATGTGTACACAGCAGGTATCCCATTAGCTGGTAGGACAAACTTGTAAAATAATGCCAAATTTTAGGGGCACGGAATTTGAAGTAATGCAATCCTCTCAAAGTCAGGGTCCTGCAATCCTTGTACTATACAAAAGGGGAAAAAAAAATCATGAAAACATGTCACTGTGTTTATTGGATCAGCGTGGATGCTGTGGCTGTTGTGAACAGCTGGCAGTTCAAACAAACTGTGAGATCTGGGTATAAAACCTCAAGCAGTACTGAAATGAGTAATGTGAACTTGTGATCTTTGAGTCTAAGTCCTGATTAATTGGTCAGGAAAAGTCAGTTACTCAAAATATTTGGATTTGATATTGAGGGTGCATTGTCACCAGATAGAAGATGAGGTCCAGTCCCTCGTTGGAATATTCATGAGGACACAGATGGAAAGGTCAGAGAGAAATGGGTTGGAGAATTAAAGTGACAGATAATTGGAAGCTCAGGGTCACTCATGTTTCTCTTTCCCTTTAATTCTCAAACCATTCTTACCTATCCGTGTGTAGCCTCATTCGCCGTTTCAATGAGCCGCAACATAAGATTGAGGAACAGCACTTTATCTTCAGTCTTGGCACGTTGAAATTTTTAGAACTCAATATCAAATTCAGCAATTTCAGGTAACTCACATTTCCTATTGTATCAGAACTGGTCAGTTCTGCCTGGCCCGCTGAGTTCCTCCAGCATCAGTGTTTTTTTTTCATCTAGATTCCAGCATCTGCAGTCCTTTGTTTCTCTGGCCAGTTCTACTGTAGAGTAATCCATCTAATATTAATTCAGATTTTCTCTCTCCACAGACACTGCCTGGTGTAAAAACAGAAAATGCTCGAAATCCTCAGCAAGTCAGGAAGGTTCTGTGGAAAGGGAAAAGGAGTTAACATTTTCTGCAAATAAGTGCAGTTAGGGCAGGGGGGGGAATAGATAGAACACAGGGAATTTATCTGAAAGGGTGAGTTCAGGGTTGCCATGGGAAAAAAGTTAACGTGGTCAATGGGTTTATGGAGGCAGTCAGGGAAAGAGAACATGGTCTTTTGTTAAGAATAGCTAAGAAATGAGGGCAGCTAGAGAGTGAGAACACAGACAATGGAATGTAAAAGTTGTGAGATGCAGGGCTACAGGACATGGCCAGCAGACAAGATGGTGCTAGTAGAGAGAAAATATAGCCCACATGATTACAGACAGAGAAAGTGTGTTACCTGCAATTATAGAATTCAACATTGAATCCAAAAGGCTTCAATGTGTCTAGACAGAAGATGAGATGCTGTTTCTCAAGCTTATGTGTGATCTTGTTATATGACAGACTGGTCAGGGTGGGAGCTAGATGAAGAATTAAAATGGCAGGCAACATGAAGCTCGGCACTAAATGCAGGTTTTCCGCAAAATGGTTGCACAAACTGTGTTTGGTTTCTCCAAAGCAAAGGAGATCACATTTTGAACACTGAATACAATACAGTAGATTGGAAGAAGGAGCCACAAGAGACTGCAAATTGTAAGAAGTGTACATGAACTGCTTCTCCACCCAGAAGGACAGTTACATCCAAAATTAGTGGGTTGGGAAGAGGTGAAAGGACAGGTGATACACATGCTCTGCAGTAACACTGACTCACTCTATTTAAAAGCTGTCTTGGTCCACAGTTCCACTTTATTCTTTGCCACATACAGTGCTCCAATAGGTGATTTTTTTTTTCCTTCCTTCAGATGTCAAAGATCACAAACTACAACAGTTCATGAATTTCAGCACCGCGCTCTCCTCACTTCCTCTGACCCAATCTTTCTCACCAGTTCCAGCCCCAGTCATGTTTTCACTATCCAGCAGTGAGTCCTCCCTCAGCAGATATCTTCTCACTTCTCCATTTCTCATGAAGGATCTTTGACCTGAAACATGAACTCTGTTCTCTTTTCCCACATGCTGTCTGACCTACTGAGTGTTTCCAGCATTTTAGTTTTCATGCATTTGATGAGAGTGTAGGGACGTCCTCCAAATGCATGAAAACAGAAAAAGGATAGGTCCTCCAATAAAAACTGGGTCAAAAAAAATTGTTGTTTTGTTAAAAGTCTTGCATTTATGTTGATTACAGAGCTTTTACTAGCTAACTACATTGCTTCAGGTGTCCCATCACTGACCAGCAAAGTTCATATAGTCCAAAATGTGAGGTTTCAAAAGAAGTTGGATAAAACATAGGCAATTGTAAAGTATAGCATAGCACACAAGAAAGGAAAATTCACAAGTGCCCTATAGTGAAGTAACAAAATAGATCATAAATGTGAGAGAAATGTAGTGATTTTTGTAAGCAAATGGCCTGACGTTGTAAGTGGCTTTGGAGGGGCAATTAGTAAAACAAATAGTGATGAGCCATAGAACGGGTGATTAAAACTGAGACTCACATGCAAGGCTTGGGCTGAATAGAACACTATAATTTATTATGAATAAATTCTCCTGATTGGATATCTCTTCATTAGCAACACACAATGTGATTTGACCCTTCCCCATCTCAAACAAAATTTGGAACAAGAGGGATTATAACAGTGAACTACAATGAACTTTGGCAATCAGTATACATGTTGGTGCAACAGAAGCAATATGTTTAGCTGCCAGCTGTTTTGCATTTGACTTCAATCCCAAACTTTTCACATGACATTGTGCCAATAATTATGTTAAAGAAAGTTGTTTTCAAAATCAGCATGAAATAATGAAACCACCTGTATTCATAGAGGAGTCACTGTAACAGCAAATTCTTATTTGTTTGAACTTACTGAATTACTGATGTCATTAAAAGGATTTGGCAAACACCTTTATGTAAACAATCAAGTAAAAAAATTTGTAAACTTGTATAATATAACCTTGTTGCAAAAGGAATGATTACAAAGTGAAAAGCTGAATGGTTTTCCTGGTTGACATTCCAGGAATCTGATAAACAAATCACTTAACATTTGAAAAAGTTTTTCCTGTTTCAATTTTGCTAAAGTGAATATAAATTTGCTCCAGTAAGATGTCAGATGTGAATGAGAGTCATTCTCCAAAAGATTCCTTGCTGGATATAGAGCAAAGGGCAGTACAGCACAGGAGCAGGCCCTTTGGCCCATGATGGCTGTGCCGAACAGAATGCCAATTTAAGTTACCCATCTGCCTGCATATCATCTACACCCCTCCATTCACTGCTTGTTCATGTGTCTGTCAAAATGCCTCTTAAATGTGTTGCTATCATATCTACTTCCATTACTTCCCCTGGCAGTGTGTTCCAAGCACCCACCACTATCTGTGTAGAAAAAAAAATTGCCTACTAAATCTCCTTTAAACCTTTCCCCTCTCACCTTAAAGCTATGCCCTCTAGTTTTTGACAATCCAACCCTGGAAAAAATAAATTCTGACTATCTGCCCTATCTGTGTCTCTCATAGTTTTATATACTGCTATCAGGTCACCACTCAGTCTTCGATGCTCCAGAGAAAACAATCTTCTCCTTTTAGCTAATACTCTGTAATCCAGGCAGCATCCAGGTGAACCTTTCTGCACCCTCTCCAAAGCCTCCACATCCTTCCTGTAGTGTGGTAACCAGAATAGCACACTAAAAAATAGAGACAAAAGAGATTGCAAATGCTAGAATCTGCAGCAAAAAACAAACTGCTGGAAGAACTCAGCAGGTCAAGTAGCATCTGTGGAGGCAGGGGGATGGTTGACATTTCAGGATGAGACTCTGCATTAGTCCCACTCGATACATCAACAATGCCTTTGTTTCCACAGATGCTGCTTGACCCGCTGAGTTCCTCCAGTAGTTTGCTTTTTGCACAAAAAAAAACTGCACACAAATGTGGCCTAACCGAAGTTTTATATAGCTGCAACGTGACTTCCCGACTTTTATACTCAACACCCTGACCGATGAAGGCAAGTATGCCATACGCCTCCTTTACCACTCTATCTACTTGTATCGTCGGATTCAAGGAGATATGGACTTACAACCCAAGGTCCCTCTGTACATCAACGCTCCTAAGGGTCCTGCATTTACTGTAAGCATGTCAACAATTCACCTGTATATGTGTGTGTGTGTCACCCAACGCTCCATTCCATAGGTAGGCATCCAGAGGGTGAGTATGCGCAAATTGTAGTAGCAACAATGTAGCTCAGCTGAACTTGATCCTGTGTTCAAATGATTTGCATGCAATTTTTGATCAAAACCAGGAAATTCTGGAAATATTCAGTAGACCGGGCAGCATCTGTGAAGAGAGAAAGAAAAGTTAATGTTTCAAATCAATGACCTTTCATCGGAACCTAATGAGCATTCGCAGCATTTTCTGTTCTATTTTTCAGATTTCCTGCATCTGCAGACTTTTGATTGTTGGCCTCTGGGTAACAGTCAGGATTGAGAACATTGGCTAATTTTACACGTCATCACTCAGAGCGCCAAAAGCAATCACAGAGCTCCTGTTGCTGCATTGGCAGAGATCAGCTAACACAGCACAAAGAATTTTTTATGATGAGGCTTCTTTGCCAGTTGTTCAGATTCCAATGTGCCTCGTTAGCAGATCAATGACCAACGCATTCACTGGGGATCAGTCAGAAGAAAAAACTATGCCAAGATTTGGGTTATCCTCCTGCCAAAGAGCATAGCCCATGCATTTATTCAATGGGCTAGGGGATTATGGTGAGCTTCAAAGCTTTGAACATAAAACAGTTCCTGTTCTGGATTATTGGAAATAGCATAGAGGTTATCACAGCATATCTGAAGTGTCTCAACCTGAAGAATAACTTTGCTGTTGGCCACACAGAATTGGAGACCAACAAACCTCAGCCACTGAATAAATCTGTATTTAGGGGAATAAGTCAAGGGTAAGGTGCTAAGTTGTTTGCTCACAAAAACAAAAGCAGGGTGAAAATGGCTAAGATGAGGGAGCATAATTTTAAGGTGATTGGAGGAAGGTATGGGGGGATGTCAGAGGTAAGTTTTCTTACACAGAGTGGTGGGTGCGTGGAATGCACTGCCAGCAGAGATGGTGGAGGCAGATACATTAGGGACATTTAAGGGACTCTTAGATAGGCACATGGATGATAGAAAAATGGAGGGCTATGTGGGAGGGAAGGATTAGATAGATCTTAGAGGAGGATAAAATGTCAGCACATTGTGGGCTGAAGGGCCTGTACTGTGCTGTAATATTCTACGTTCTAAGTGTTCAAGTCTGGCTGCAAATGGATTCTGAAATTCTCAATGTTGGAGATTTACTTCAGCCACCAGATGAACTGGTGAGATCTTTCAGAAACATCATCACTGGATACAAGGGAAGCAGATTTCAATATAGAAGCTGGTAGATGGCAGAAATATGCAACGTCTGTCACTCTGAGGAAAGGGAATATTTTCTGTGTATCCTTGATCCCCAAATTGCAATGGCTCCATTGTATTGCTGGAATAGTGGTACAACAGCACTTCTGCACACTCTGACAATGGGGAGTTGACCCCACTATAAACTGTGACCTAACTATGTAGGGACCTACTTGCTGTGTAAATGTAACATGACAGTCTCGGATAATTAAAAACACATGCAGGTATAGGAGTTATACTGCAAGGTTTCCCTGAGTGGATTTCAAGGATGCTATGTGGATGTAAATGGAGCAACAAATAAAAAATAGCTGGAGTGGAGATGAAGCTGTGATGGAACACAGAATGTAAAACTTACTGTTGGAATCAGTTCTGATGAAAGTCATCGACCTGAAACGATAACCCTGTTTGCTCCTTCCATAAACACTGCCTAATCTGCTTTGTATCTCCAGCATTCTCTGTTTTTATTTATTCAAGGAACATGTGTAGCACCAGAAAATACTGTTTCTGGCAGATCCAGTGAGAAAGATGGAGGTAACGATCAAAAGAACAGCCAACTTAGGAAGTGCTGACCTGGGCATCCACGGGACAGAAGTATGCAGCACAAAGGGGAGCCTGTTTGTGGGTTGAACACTGACTGAGTATGTTATTGGAGAAGGGCAGTCGTGGCAGTGACTGCCATTTCCTCAAACCTCAGGACTCCTTTGAAATGAAAAGGTCTTACCAGAGTAGTCCACGTCAACTGCCTGTCTTTCAGATCCTTGCTTCATAAGTGACAGCCTTCCCATTAACCTCACACTGTTTTAGGCTTCTATTCTTAGCCCTACTGTTATCTTGTTTGCCCACGACTTACAAATGCACTCTCTATCATAGATCCTTCCTTACCTTATACCTCTCTCGTAGTCTGGTGTATAATAAGAAATGTCTGCCCAAACACAATTCCTATATATTCATTTCCATCACAGGAAAAGGTGACAGGGAATCACATGCCGATGCTGCATGATCATTTTTATGATTGATTGATTATTGAAACGAATACTAAGTAATTTAAAAGGAGAAGCATGCAGATGCTGGGGATCTGAAATTACAGACTACTTTTGAGATAAGTAGGTCAGGACTGATGAAAGGTCAACACCCTAAATGTTAATCCTGTTTCTCTCTCCACAGATGCTTCCTGACCTGCTGACTATCTCCAACATTTTTTTGTTTCAATACTTAATGACTTAACCATCTCTTTGGTGTTAAGTTCCCTCATGGTCCGTCTGTAAAACCTTACTGGTTTTGCAAAAGGCATCAGATAAATAACATCAAAGACAAAAATCACAGACTTGCTTATGGTGAAAGTTGTAAGTTCCAGCTCCTAGACTGTGTAGTGCTGGGAGGATGATGGAATCCACCTCCTTAACACAGTTTCACAATTCCACTGATTGTGAAGCAACATCTACAGAAAGAGTGGCTAACCGTACTTATGTAAATAGGGGTTGGAATGCTATACTGATGCAGTACACTATGAGACAGTTTGTAGCCCAGATATTTCAGACACTGACCAAAATTGTGGTATCCCTGCATTCCCTGAGAGAAACAAAGCTCTCTGCATGTTCAAGCTGTGAAGACAGAGTGACAGAGTGAGATGGAGCCATTTTGGCTGTCCACTGAACTATAATTTTCACAATATTATGGTAAAATAGAGGCTGTATATCTGAGTTCCTTTCTTGGGAACCTTTGGAAATGTTCATAGTCAAAAATTATTGAGTCTGTTAAAAGATCTTAATGAGACTTATTTGTTTACATATGATATTTCAAAGCAAATGGGATTAGCTTCAATTCAATGAAAAGAGGACAGATGTTTGAAAGGTTTTAAAATTTTGTTTGATCACCTGACACAATCTCATTCTGAATACGTAATTCCATTGAAACTGCCTTCCATCAGAAAGTCTATTGTAGTGAAGTAATCCCATGATAACTATGGAAGTTGCCTTTGACCACTACGAATGTAATTCAGAACTTTGACTTTGTAACATTTTAAAAATTGTACCAAACAGTTGACACAGATAAGCAGTCAGAAGAAGGGAAAGAAATGAAGCCTGTGTTTGCTCAGGTCAAGTGGGGAGTGGTGGTGTGAAAGTTAGTGTTATTTCAAAGGGAAAGATGCAATTACAGTTGTTATAGCAAATTGAATTTTACCTGAACAATAAGAGCTCTCAGCCACTGAAGTACTGTAATCAGGAAAGGTGACTTGATCAGTCACCAGAAGTCATCCCGAACTGTATTATACGCAGACTGACCTTCAGGGTAGTTGTGAATATGTGTAGGGTTCAGCTCATGGCATAGAGGGAAAAGGAAGGGCATACTACTGTCATTTGTTACATTCAGGTTATTGCAAGGATGGTACAGCAGCTACCATTGCTGCCTCACGGCTCCTGGGACACAGGTTCAGTCCTGAGCATGGATGCTTCCTGTTTGGAGTTTGGACGTTCTCCCTGTGGCTGCATGAGTTTTCCCTGGTGGTCTGAATTTCTCCCACATGCCAAAGGTACACTAGGTTAATTGTCTTTATGTAGATATCTGACAAAAGAATCAAAAGGGGAAGTGATGGGTGTGTGAAAGAGAATAATTTATAGGGCTGCAGGGAAATTAGGGGAGATGGACCAAGGGACTGGTCCATCAGGAGTTGGCATGGTCCAGATGACCTGAATGGTCTCCTTTTATACCATGAAAAGTAATCTCTCAATCTAAACCTAACTTAACATCACCACAGTATGAGGAATTTGTTTTGTTTTGTCATTCATCAGAAATCCCTGGTCAGGACTTCTGCAGTCAGCAGTCTTCAACCCATTGTAAATGTGGGCAAGCAGGAGGAGATACCAATCCTATACAGAACTTCTCAGCTCACCTGGTAAGTGAATGAACTTGTCTGTAAATGTCAGACAGAGAGGAGCAAGGAGAGAGGCTATAACCTTTTTTCACCTAAATTACCACTTACATGAGATTTCTACCTTCATGCAATTGAACACAGCTTAGATCATTATAGATAGAACTATTTAAAGAAAATATCTGAAGATGGTTCAGATTTATAAAATTAGTTCTATAATGTGATAAATTGCAAAACAGTGGAATTTCTCACCTTTTCTCTTCTGCAGTGTCTGTAACTGTATTTTACGTTTGTGCTCATCAGGGTGAATGTTAGTGAGGTGAATTAAATTCAGTTGACTTTTGCTTGTGGTCAGCATGAACCACTTCTGAGTCAGGTATGCTGTAATATGATTTACATTCTACCTTCCAGACACAAATAGCAAAAGGGAGAATGCAGAAATATGGTATTGAGATAGAAGATTCATAATGATCATTTTGAATGACTGAGCAGGACTTGAAGCTCCAAATGACCTGCTCTTATTTTTCTACATTTCTACATTGAGCTGACAATATCCCTCCAGAGGCCATGCAATACAAGAGAAGTACTATTTCCCACCTTCATCTGTCTTGTGCCATTTTTAAAGTTCAGAAGACAATTTACTAAATTGCAAGGTCCACTGAACATGCACTGCATCTGTTCTCGTAGCCCTGGAGTTATTGGAGAGCGGACACATTATATCATTGTGGCTAAATCAGAGGTTTAGAACTGGCATTTATTTGTATCAAATGAGTTGTAGCTTTAAGTGTTGTGATGAGATACTGCTGGGCAGTGTGAAACAGAGCATATTGTGAGACTGTGAGGCAGAGGGAGGTAAGGTGAAAATTAAAGTAAAGAAGACAATTTGGCATCAGCTAATTCCATTGTGTTTCTACACTATGTCTCCTTTCTGTTTTCATGAATCATACTTTGGGTATCTAATGTATGTAAAAGAAGGCTTTTAAGATTATGAGAGGCATAGATAGGGCAGACAATTGGTATCTTTCCCAGGGCAGACTTGTCTAATACAAGAGGGCATGCATTTAAATCGATTATGTGGACTGAAGAGATTAGTTTAGTTAGGTGTTTAATTACTAGTTTAATTAGTTCGGCACAACATCATGGGCCAAAGGGCCTGTTCCTGTGCTGCACTGTTCTATGTTCTTAAGGAATGTTTTGTTCTAAGTTAGCTCTCTCTTCGTATTCTCAAAGTAATTTTTATTCATATTAACTTAAAATGTAATGAGTGTCATACTGATAAATACAGCAGCCAGATTGTGAAAAACATGACCTGACAAGCAGCAATGATTAGCTAAACTCTTTTTGATAGCAGTGCTGCCAATTTTTGGAAGACTGGCTCATAAAACCAGACTAAAGCTGGTCCAAACCTAAATACTTAATATCTCTTATTACCTCAGATTGCCCAAAAATATTTTACAACCAACATGGTACTTTTGAAGAATAGTCACTTCTTAATGCAGGGAATGACAGCAGCAATTTATTTCAATTAAATTCATTTCCAGCATGTGGACCTCACTGGCAAGGCCGTTATTGTTCACATGAAAATCAAAAATATACAAATGTCAACAATCAGAAATAAAAATGGAAAATGCTGAAAACACTCAGCAGGTCAGACAGCATCTGTGGAAAGAAAAGCAGGTTAACATTTTGGGGTCCAGCATTTCTAGCATTTTCAGTTTTTTATTTCCTGATTTCATTTGCTGTTGAATTCTTGGAAGAGAAGTGGCAGTGAATCTTGAAGTTCTGTTGCTCTCTCGGCTGGGCTTTCCGTCTGTGTCACTTTTGCTTTGTTCACTCTCTGTGCATTGACCAGAAATATTAACTCTTGTTTCTCTTTCCACAGATGCTGCCTGACCTGCTGAGTGCTTCCAGCATTTTCAGCTTTTATTACACCCATCTTCATTTTGACTTTTTTAAAATGTTAAACTATTGATGGTGGAAACTACTTTCATTTTACAGTATGTTAAGACTCCTGCCACTAATGTAGTAAAGTGTTTTATGAAATTCTGCATGATGTTTTTCAGAAACATTTGACACGATTGTATGAAATAAGAAAGATAATTGCCCATCTCAATTAACAGTCGTTCTGGTAATAAAATAAAATGGTAAATGAGTTTTATAACAAAAGGTAACTACAAATCTGGAAAAAAAATTGTGACACTATTTTGCCTATATTAGATTACTGGAAGTTAGATTTGTATTACATGATACAAGACTGAAGAAAAACAGAAACCCTTCTAAATATTACACAAATTATAAAAATACTAAGACATAAAGATATTTTACATTGAAGATCCAAATTAATTCTCATATTTATCTAGAATTTTTAGTCCAAATACATTTTTCACCAGACGCTTGTGAATTCTTGGCTGCGTGGAAAGTTTTAGAAAATGAGTTGTTCAACAAATTAGTCCTTTTTGCGTTTGCTCATGGGACAGCATCACATGGCTCATTGGGAAGCTCATGCTCTGCAGCATCACTCTGTTTAGCACTGAACTGAGCTGATTCCTCAGAGAAGAAAAAATGAAAATATGGGAATAAACAGAATGTTTAAAATAAACAGCTTTCTCCCTGTCGCTGGAGAATACCTGAATCCTGATGATTCTGTATATTTTTATTTGAACCAGAGCATCAATATTCATATATTGATATTATTTGTTGCAGGTGAAGTTCTTAATATAGAAGTTTATATTGGAGAGGGGGAGGTAGTTATCTGATATACAACATGAAAACAACATTTTTCTATAAATCTTTTACATTGCATGCTTTTAAGTCTGACACAAGGTTAATGAATATTTATGCTGTATGATTTTTTAATTAACTTTAGCATTACACAAATTTTACTTTAAATCAATTCTGAATTGACTTACATGATATGTACAACAACTAGATCTTGTAGCAGATTAAACAAAGTCTTGAAGAAATTCTTACAAAATGACTCAGGAAGCTGCCAAAGTCTGGAGTCTGATCATGGATTTTGAAATACTATGAGATTATAGGATGTAGATTTCACTAAATGCCTTTTCTTTAAACTGCAGGATTCTGTAAGAGTTTTGAGAAAGTGAAATGGAATCGTTAGATGGTATTAAAGAGTTAGGATTGATAATGTTCATGTATAAAACACTCTATATTCCACAATGATGGAGGATCTGGATTATCACTGAAACCAATCTGACTTGATTGCACCAACAGCCATATTAAAACAAAAGGACAACAGTATCACATTCCCTCGGCTCAAACAGGATTGCAGATTTCTCTTTTATTAAGATGTCATTCCTGCAGTTTTTACTTTTATTTCTAAGAAAATGCTCACCCTTTATCGTACAGCTTCCAGACACTCCCAGCTATTAAAGCAGAGAAGGCACATCAGCCAACACACTAGCACTTTTCCCTCTCCCTTGTATTACAAGGTACCACACAAGTGCTAGCAGCAAAAACAGTTTAGCAGTAGACAGTTTCACCTCCATTAGTTTAGTCGCTAGAGAAGAGGGAGCCTTACTGAAGTGGTTGTCATAGTGTCTACAGACAGACACTGAATGAAGAGCATGGTGTGCTCTTATTTAATTTGCCTTTTCAAATCCCACTCTTCTGTCATCCCACAATCACTTCAATAGCGAGGCATCTCATACTTCTCCCCTCCCCTCATCATCATCCTACCGTCTATCTTTCTTATTTTAGACAGCAAAGAACATGTGCCAGTGCAGATCTCAGAAGTATCAAAGAGGGAGTCGAAGGCACGAGCCCAGCTACTGGGACTCTGCAGACTGTGCAGATTAGATGCAGGATTTGCAAATGGTGAGTCGCTGGGCTCTGCCAGCCTGCAGCCTGGGTTAAAAGGTAAGGTGGCCCAAGTGCCAACATATCAGCAGTCAAATCCATGGGTTTTTGACTCCAGAGAATTCAGATGAGAATTTTGACAGTGAAGGCGGGTGAAATGAGATGTCTAGGGAATTCACAGACTGCAGGAAATGTCAAGAAACATGGGAAAGCCCAGCTCCAACCTGATCAGGCTTCGTGTGGAGCCTGGAGCTCAGCCTTTCCGGCATGGAAGTGGTGGGTAGTCTTGTCGATGTGTGTGAATCCTGCTGACTGATGTCTAGTTTCCACAAGCAGTAGCCATCCTAGGTGTGAGTTTGGAAAGCTTAACATCTGCCCTACAATCATAGCTGTGGATAGCCGCAGAACAGGCTTGCTGAGTGTCAGCTGTCTAACAATCCAACCTCCTGCAAATTGCTGAGGGAATGACATTGGTTCTGTGGAATACAATCATGGCCTCTACCTTCATGGTAAGCATTCTGATCCAACCACTGCCATTCTCCAGTGCCCCTGCTGTTGTCCCATTGGACAGCTAGCCCAGACTGCTGAAGCTCACGTCAGAAGTCCAAAACCAGCCTACACTCTTATCCATTGGCCTGTTTATTGTGCATTGGTGTTATAATGTGAATATAACAAGAACAGCAGACTGTGAAGGAAAGAATCTGAGAGATTGTGTATTCCGTTCACCACCACGGTTATCCACCCGAGTTTGCAGTGCATTAGAGAATTACAGGAAAAGTCAAAGTCGGGTTTATTGCCATATACACAATTACATGTACAGTATGCACAGGTGCAATGAAAAACTTGCAGCAGCATCACAGACACAGCATCAGAAACACAACATTCACAAGAAAAACATAAATTATACAAATATTATACAAAAAATATACAAAAATTAAGGAGTGAAAATCCTTGTGACTCTGTTGGTTTTCAGGGTTCAGCTATGGCATTGTCAATGACACAATTGTGCAGTTAATACCCATCTGCACCAGGGGAAACACTTCTTGCTGCCTTGGACTCAAGGAGAAATTTCTGTCTCTCTCTGCAGGAGGCTGCTGTCGCCTCCCAAATACAGTGAAGCACTGCAATCACTGAGGTGTGATCGGCAACTCTCTGGAATCATCTGGAGGCAAAGGAATTCAGAGCTATTGATTCCTTCACTGCTGCTGGCAGTACACCCAGGCAAGACTGTACATCTGTAGCTCTATCTATCACGTGTTGGTTCTATTGGACAAATTGTTCTCAATCAGATCTACGCATCATTCATGCCCCATGAACTCCAGCAGGAATGACCTTGCCCACACACTTGTCCAGACCCCTCCTCTGGTAGCCTTTTCTACCTACGTGGCCTTTACTTAGGACTCTCTCCAACTTCTCCTGATCATGCTGGAAGACCAATAGGACAGGCAGCAAAATTCATTCATTGTGGACTGAAAGAACTCTCTGACACCCTAGATTTAGACAGATATTTTTTATGAAAATTCTCCGTCAACACAATTCTTACAAATCTTCCCCATCTCCAAATCAATCCCCAATAAATTGTGCTGAGTCTCAAATTAAACTCTGAAATGGAAATAAAGGACAAAAATGCCAAATAATGTGGCAGAGTATAAACTTATATGGTTTTTTGTGGCTGCTAGACTTTGAATTACTTGTATACAAACTGTCTGTGTGCAAAGTAACAAGAACAGATAGCAGGCAGGGTTTGCATAACAAATTTTACTAAGTCATTTTCTATTGTAAAGATACAACTATGTAAATCAGGAGTCAATTGTTTGCAATCCACCAGTTATGAATTCCTCTTCTGAAGTTAGCAAACCTCACTTAATTGTCATGATGATTCTGTCAGTACTTAGCTCAATAAGGAATTATATTGAATAGTTTTGAACAGTGATGTGTTCTGGGCTGTGTGGGACAATGTAGTACTTTCTGTTAGCAGCCAATGGATCATACTACATGGAAGAAAAACACCATTATAGGCAGACAAAGAATTGAGGAAACGATTTAAAGGAGTGCATGGACTTGACGAGCTTGGAATTCTCCACAATTTGGACTCTGTGACAACTATTACGTCCAATATGGCAGAAGCTCATATTGGGGCAGCTGCCACACTGGTGAGGTCATTCGTACTTACACATTGAATGCCTCTCTGAAGTCATCTCTTCTTGAGTATTCCCACAGGGTTGAGGATGACCTGCTTTCACTCCATTTCTGTGGGTGATGAAACCAATGTAGGAGCCATGGACTTTGCAACAGGTGAGGTAGGAGCACTTGACCAAGCAGGCAGGTGGATAGTTTAGAAAGTGGTGCTCTCCTTTCGCTAGTTATGATGGGCTTCTGTGTGCTCAAGAAGCATACAGACTCAGGGCTCGCTAGATTGTCCTGAATGGCCTTCGTCATTTTGAACAGTCAAGGCTGGGGATTCCCATGCTTTGGTGGAGTTATTACAGATTTTCAGGGAGATTTTGAGAACATCCTCGATTTTTTTTTTCCTTTGTCTAAGTGGTAATTTCTTGTTGTGCTAGTGCTCTTACTAGGATATCTGTATCAGCAGTCTGATGTTAGGTTTGCGAATGATGTAGTCTGCCCATCAGAACCAACTGAGACTAATTGTGACCTCAGTGCTGAGGATGGCGGCATGGGAGAGGACATTGATATTGTTTCACCTATCTTGCTGGGGGATATGGAGGATTTTGCAGAGACAGGATTGGTGGTGTCTCCCCAGAGCTTTGAGGTGCCTGCAGTAGGTAGCCTAGGAATCAGAAAGGGGACAGGAATCATTGTTATTTGGTAGCCCATCAGCTTTGTTCTAGATTTGAGGTTTTGATGTTCGAATGCTCAAAGACTATAGAGTTTGTCTGGCAACTCTTTCCGGATATTCACCACAAGTTGCTGGATCCCCTGCCCTCTCTCCGCCATCACCTGTTCTATAGATGCCAGGTTTACTGTTGAACCTTGCCTTTCAGGGGTCTGAAGATCTCTCTCTTTTCTCTTGAGATGTGGGGGAGTTTCCAATCCAAGAATGTTTTGTGTTTGAATTTAATTAGCTCCTGAATCTCCTGGTCATCAAATTAGTCTTGGTGTTTTCTGGTAGAGAAGTAAAAAGTCTTTTCACAGGTGCTATTGTGATGGAAAAGGACAGCCCAGATACTGTGGCTCCTGTTGTTTTGGGGCAACCAGGTTGTCTAAGAGAAGTTA
The DNA here is from genome assembly GCF_009764475.1 of Pristis pectinata. NCBI lineage: Eukaryota > Metazoa > Chordata > Chondrichthyes > Rhinopristiformes > Pristidae > Pristis > Pristis pectinata. Next base: position 30,146,604 of record NC_067418.1, read on the forward strand.
TCTTGTTCTTTTTCTAGCATTCATTTTCTAGTGGCAACATTTCTGTTTTTATCTTTGTTTTGGGGAGAGGCTGATGGAGATAACCAGAACAGATTCAGCAGAGGTCAATCCAACAGTCATTGAAACCTTTCATATGTGACTGATGTGGATATCCTCAGGCAATGAACTAATCTAACAAGTGCATGTGCCAGACCGAACGTGTGCTATGAGGTCTTACTGTTGTCTCTCTGATGAAAAGGGTGTTGATAACAACAAGATTGTGCTCCAGGCATTTAGTCAGGAGGAGGACACTGCCAGGGTTATCTTCCTTTACTCCTATCTTCCTTTACTCCTACCTTGTCAATCATGTTTTTCCAGAGGATTATGTCTTTTCCAACCCTGACATTGTAGTCACCCAGAACAATCAGTTTTGTATTCCTCTGGCACACAAGCCAGAGCCAAAAGAGAGCAGGTCGTGGTCAGTGTACGGAGTTAATTTACCATTATCCCTGACATATTTGATTTCAACACTCCAGCTCTCAATCTGATAAACACTCAAAACTGAACATACATTCAGCTGCAGGCTGCAGGAAGGACCAGACCCCAACGTCCCCAAACCTTCACTCAACTATTTGAAGGGATCTTCAACTTGAAATATATCTTATTTTTTCTGGCTTTTGCTGCAATTTTACTCCTCTAGAGTGGTTAAAATTGTTGGTATCACAGGTGGTGAAGAACTTGCTTCTGACTTCAGGCTTTTGGCACAAACCAGTTGCACCAGACCAGACACAGGTTCATTGGTATGTTTTCCTCTTGGAAAATGACATAACTGGGGGACTGAGCAGACAGAGCAGAACAGGACAAGCCTCTGAAAGAGAGAAAGTGGATGATGAAGCGCTCTTGGGAGGGGACCATCTGCCCACTGTATTTGGGGAGCATTTATCCTACCTGAAATTCAGCAGGAAAAAAATGTGCCATCTCCTCCAGACACATTAGAACCCCAAAGCAGGATGAGATTTGCATTGTCAAAGGCTGTCAAGGTCACCATGCTTATAAATTTTTATGAGCCATGTTCGCTCTGGGCTGGAGCTAAAATATTTGCAACTTCCTCTAGCTTGCTACCTTCTGATGCCACTGATGATTGTTATTCAGAGCAAACTGACTGTAATTCATTCTGCTTTGTTGGAGGTTAGAAGGCAGAATGATTACACACATTTGCAAGGATTACAAGTTTTCCCAAGACCAATGAAGTGTTGTAGCCATGCTTCTACTGGTTGGGTCATTTTGAAGGAGCTCAGGAGTGCTCAACAGAGAGTTCTCAGACATTGTAATGGTCTACTGTACATAATATAATCCATCCATCATAAGCCTTTGTCCGCAGTTCTACGCCAAATAGCTGTGGAAATGGAGCAACAATAGGCAAAAGAGAAGGAGAAGGAAAGGAGGAGCAATTCAGATTGATCCTATTCTGCCTGTTCGGCCTTTGGAGAACTTATCCAGGGTGATTCAACTGACCCTAGTTACCCATTAACCATTGGACAACTGTCCTAGAATTTCCTTCTGTTGCTGACATAACTTCTGCTTCGAACACTTAAGACAAAAACAAATAGCACAATCTCAGCATTCCAAGCTAAGTTTATAAATTAAGTCGTACCTTTTGCTGGTGAAGTCAATTAATCAACCTTATGCATTCCCTTAGTGCCTGTATACGGTATGTCTTTGCCTGTCCTTGAGCTCCAATGCAGTGAGGCCCCATAACTGTTGCATGACTGCTGGAATACTGCTAACCTTCAATGCAGCTCCTTATAGAATGAGGACAGAGGGAAATGGGTTCATGCTCCATGGATATACTGCCCCGCCCCAGCACGGAGTCTCAGCAATCCTCAAAGTGGCAGGCTATGAGAATCTTCAGCACTCCTGCACATTTTAATTCAAAGCCAAAATAGTAACAGTCTGAGATTGCAATGCACCAGACTTGTATTCCCCCACCACACTCTGACATTGGGTGGCTGCAGTGCTCTCAGTCATCAGACCATTCATTATGGTTAGATCCAGCAGTGAGCAAATTTAACCATCACTTCTACACTATCTGCTCAAACCCTGTGCCAAGCTGGTGCAGGACTCATAAATGCTCATTGATGTTAAAAGTTGGCACTCCATTAGGCTTCCCAACACACCAAGAATCTCATTGTACACTCCAACTACTTTATTCTGCAGGCTACTTCACTTAACTCACAATGGAGACTTCTGTAGCCCATCTCAAGCAATTTTACCCTCTGACCAACTGCCACCTGTACCACTCTTTCCCCATCCTCCAGCTTGTGCCAGATATCTCACTTTGGGCAGATTCCTGATTCATCTTCAGCCTCACTACTGTCCACAATCTCTGCAACAGGCATGTCAATGATGGCCAGCATTGTCTCCATCCTGAGGTTAGAGCATGCAAGCATACCTGTCTCCCACAAATTTAGTGTCTGCTCTATCTTGTCCTGGAAGAGAAAATGACGTGTTAATGATTGTCAGTTGTGCATTCTGTTTGGTGATACAGTGGTCATGGATGAATTGCTGAAGTGTGTGCAAGTTGTGAGATGTGGGTGTGAGGCTTGCAGTAATGTTAAGTATGTGGGATGTGGCAGTATTGATGCTAATGCTGAAGTTGGTAGGATTTCACTGACCTTGATCACTCCTGTGGATCTTTGTACTTTTTGCAACTCGCTTTTGAGAGAAGACAAAGGCAACAGGTCCATGCTTCAAAGACGTACAGTTTTTTAGGGGCTGGCTTCTGGTTTTGACCTCCACAGCTACCAGCTTCCCATTCTGTTTTGTCACTGATCTGATAAACCTTCGGGTTCCTGCAGGCTCACAGCTGATTCCTTTCTACTTCCTCTACTAATGCATCCAGTGCAGCTTCCAAACTAATTGGAGCTCACCCCCTCCCATATGAAAACATTTTGTGCTGTACCTGAATCAGCTTCATATCTACCAGCAGCTCTTCCAGCCACAATGAACTAACAAGAGGTGCACACTAGGTTTAAGCAATGCAGGAGAGCTGTAACTGGTATTAACCAGTTATGGAATTGGTTCCTTGGTGAACCATCTGACTAATTCATAGCTGGCTGAAACCACAGTCTGATACTGTGAAGTTGAAGCACTGTCTGCATTAAACTCACTAGACACAGATCAATCAATTGTTGTCATCCCTTATGCCTGTTTTCAGGGACAATAGGTTCTAATCTTGAAGTTAGTTTCCTTCATGAGGTTATATATCTAGATTTCTCAGTTGGACAAGAAAAATGAACTATTACAAACCTAGAGTCATTGTGATTTTTTTTGTTTTTAGAAGGAACTCTGATTATCAATTGCCTTCAATTAACAGAGACTTATAGATTCATAGAGAGATATAGGCAAAAAGAGGCTCTTTGGCCCATTGAGTGCATGTTGACCATCAAGCACCCATTTTTGCATAGCCCATTTTAAGATTACAAATTGAAAGTTTATTATTAGCAGAATTTCAGTAAAGCTGGATGAGAAAACAACCATTAAAAAGAAAATAGTAAAAAAATGGAATTTCAATAGTGTAGTAGAGTGTGTAATGTAAGAGCAATTTAAAGGCACTGAAATTATATTGGTTGAAGAAAACGTGTGAACATTCTGATGAAATTTTATTAATCAGAAACATTAACAGTGATTCCCTCTCCATTGAGACCACTTGGTATACTGAGTTTTTCCCAACATTTTCTGTTTGTATTTCAGATTTTCAGTATCTGCAAGATTTTTTGCTCTGATTACAGTGAATAATCAACATCTTGTATAAATGCCTTTTAACGTATTTTAACTAATTTAAAGACACTCTTAGCCTGTTCATATTTGAATAATCAAACAATATAGTTGTAAGTTCTAAGTTACTAATTTATTTTCTAATCAACAATTCTACAGTATGCAAAGTTTTCGCAATTGTAAAGATATGTTTTCAAGTCAGTCCCATTCCCTTTGCCCTAAAACATTATGACTACTTTGTCAGACAAGTCTTGCTTTTGGAATAAACATTATTCCATATTGTACTGCAAAACAAAACCTTCGGTGAACTAAGTAGAATTTAGATTGTATTTTAAAGACCTCAAATAGTAGAAATTATCTCAATGCAACCTGTAATATACTACAGACAAGTTATATATTACCCACCAGAAAATAATAAGCTTTGGAAGTACTGACTGGAAGACTGAACGACAAACAGATGTGGAAAAGGATCAAGAGTCTCATTGATACAAACTGCAAGGAAGGCAAAGACAACTGTTCAAGTTACATTGTCGATGGCCGCTATATTCAGCAATGCCTTTGAAATTATCTAGCTTGACTGTCTCTGGTAATTAGAGAGCAATGACCTTCTCATTAAAGCTTGGAGGCTGATGAATATTTTTCCGTTTTATTGGTAGTAGATGTAGGCTACACAGACAATCTTGAAATATCAAAGCAATTCTCTAAGATATTTATTAGAGTAGAATTTATAAAAACACACAGCAAACCTTTGAATTACAAGTGCTAATGTATGCAGAGGCAAATGAATAGCTCGTCCTTTTTCTCTCTTGTATCTTAAATTTTTCATTACAAATTTCCAGGGCTTCAAAGTAGGATCTCACAGTTGGCCCCCTTTCTTCTCTCTTGCATGACAAAGAGCTGTCAAAAACTGTTCCTGCGTTTGTTAGTATTTTCCCTTTCTTTTCTCTCATCTAAATGTCAAATAGTGTAGCTTAAATAAAACACAGCGTTCTTCATCTGGTGCAGTTTAACCAAAACAAAACCATAGAAGGCATCTTAAAAAGCCCTAATTAATGTTGCTCATTGATTTTTGTTTTAGTGTGATGTATTCTATGAAAAAAATATGAATCCAGAAGGCACTCTCATTAAAATCATTAGCAGCTTGATGTTAGCTCAAAACAGCTCATTCTTTGGTGTACTCCAGTACTTAAAAGCACATTCACAGGTCCTCATTTAACATCACAGAATAACTCAAGTTGAAAAACAGGTTCTGCAGTTAAGAACACACATTGAATTGTGATGACCACAGCATCTAAATGTGCTTTTTTTGTGCTTATAAATAGAACCTGATGGAGATACCATAGTCTTTGCTTTATTTTGAGGATCTTCTCCTGAGCAAACAAAACACGTAATTATGTACCCCTTATATTCAGAAGAAGCCATGCTTCATTCAAATTGAACAAAAAGAAATAAAAATAATGGTGAAGGTCATTCATAAATGCTTTTAGTTTTATTTCATGGGATTTGCCTGATGTTTTTCAAGATGAATAATGGGAAGATTGGTCAAGATATTTGGGAGATTAGATTTCGCTGGGATTTTGTTAAAGGTGATTCAGTAACAAAGCACTAATGGAAAACATAGAACACTTCATCAGGTCTAAGAGCCACTTGAATCACTTTGCTAGTTTCTCTTTCATTAAACACAGTCCAAAGAAGGCACCGGCGAGGTGAGTAATTTAGGACTTAGATTAAATATAAAAATACATATTTGAGCTATTTTTCCACAGTTCCATGGGACAACTTTAGCTTTTTAGGTTTTTTCTTATAACTAACATTTGTTGGATTGAATTGAATTCAAATCATGGCCACAGTGATTTTATGAATGCATCCTTGGCAACATGATTGTTAATGGATTTTTTAACCCTTCATTGTCAACCTGCTTATTTTTGGTTTCCAAGCTCAGTATCAAAATGTGAACAGGTGAAAAAAGTCAGGTGACAATGAGGGGCAAGAAGGATGGAACAAGATGAGCTGCTCAAGTAGTGGGAAAAGTAGGAGAGGAGAAGTGGATAGGTATGGTATCACTTAGTGACCAGATCACAATCATGATGGCCTAGCCTAGACAGTGCTAGTAATGGAAAGTTTACTTGGTGAGAAGATCTTTATCATCAGTAAGATTTCTGTCAAAGCCTTGATGAGCATGAACTCATCACAGTCTCATGGATGGCAAGGAACTTCATCAGAGCATTGTGAAAATGTACTACTACAAAAAAAACCTGTCACCTCATCTTATGACAAACAGAAAAAAACAGTTTATTTAGCTATCAGTGAAATTTGATGCTAAACTCTTTCAAAAATGTTTTCCTAATTAAAATCAGAACTGCAAGTTTGATAAAGATAATTTAGTTGGTGTTATTGTAATATGTAAACTTTTAAGCTCTGCCTTCATCCCTTGGTGAATTTTATTGTAACCTTCCATTTCCTGTCAATTGTTGCATTGCTTCCTGTTATCAAAGAATCAGTTCATTAACCATTCTAACTCTGTGCAAAGCCTTCGCTTGTTTTACATGAGTGTTCATGGTAAAGTTACCACCATAAAACTCAAAGGTGATATGATTGTCACTGTTGGTGGCAACATTGTCTCTTTTGGCAGGTGTCAATAGAGGCATGGTTGAAAGAACACAAACTCTCCAGCATTTCAAGGCAAAATGTTAGTATACTATCATTTGATGACTGATGTGTCAGTGAGAGACCACTTTGGGTCCAGTGACCACAATTCTACTAGTTTCAAGATCATTATGGAAAACGATATGACTGGTTAAAGTCCTAAATTAAAGGAAGGCTAATTTCAAAGGCAGTAGACAGGAACTTGAAAAAGTTGACTGGGAGAAGCTGTTTGCAAGTAAAAGAATGTCTGCCAAGTGGGACACTTTTAAAAGTGAGATAGGAAGAGTTCATGGCCAGCATGTTCCTATTAGTGTAAAGGGCAAGGCTGGCAAGACCAGGGAATCTCAGTTGACAAGAGATATTGACGGTCTGTTCAGCCAAAAGAAGAAGACATAAGTCAGGCGAGTTCAAGTGAGATCAAGCGAGTTCCTTGAAGAGTATAAGAGATGTAAGGGTGCACCTAAAAAGGAAATTAGGAGGCCAAAAAGGGGCCATGAGACATCCCTGGCAGATAACACAAAGGAAAATCCTAGAAGATTTTATAAGTATATTAAGGACAAAAGGGTAGCTAGGGAGAGAGTAGGTCCCCTTAAGGACTGGTAATCTGTGTGTGGAGCCATGGGGAATGAGCAAGGTCTTAAATGAATATTTCTCATGTGTATTTACCATAGGGAATAACATGCAAGCCAGTGAGTTCAGGGAAGGAAACCGTGATGTCTTGGAGCTCATCAAATTACACAGGAGGAGGTGTTGGGAGTCTTGAAACGCATAAAGGTGGATGAAGCCCAGGCAGGTATATCCTAGGATGTTATACAAAACAGAGGAGGAGATTGCTGGGACCTTAGCAGAGATTTTTGTATCTTCATTAGCCATGGGTGAGGTACTGGAAGACTGGAGGATAGTTATTGTTGTGTCTTTATTTAAAAGGGGCAGCAAGGATAAGTCGAGGAACTACAGACTGGTATGTCTTGGAAAGTCACTGGAAGGGATTTTGAGGGATAGGATTTATTTGCATTTAAAAAGGTAAGGATTGATTATGGACTGATTTAGTCAGCATAGCTTTGTGCATGGGAAATCATGACCCATGAATTTGATCGAGTTTTTTTGAAGAGGTGACCAAGATCATTGATGAGGACAGGGTGGCAGACATTGCCCATATGGACTTCGGCAAGGTCTTTGACAAGGTCCTGTGTGGTAGGCTGGCCAGAAGGTTAGAACATATGAGATCCATGGTGAGCTAGCAAATTGGATACAAAATTGCCATGACGGTAGAAGGCAGAGGGTGGTAGATTGGAGGCCTGAGACCAGTGCTCTGCCATGGGGATCAGTGCTGGGTCCTTTGTTGTTTGTCAAATATATATAAACATGAGTTGGATGAGAATGTAGGTGACATGATTAGTAAGTCTGCAGATGACACCAAAGTTAGTGGTATAGTGGACAGTGAAGAAGCTTGTCTAAGGTTAGAACAGAATATTGATCCATTGGGAAAGTGGCAACAGAATGGCAGATGGAATTTAACACAGACAAGTGCAAGGCGATGCATTTTGGGAAGTTAAACCAGGGCAGGACATGCAGAGTGAATGGCAAGGCCCGGAGAAGTGTTGTTGAATAGAGGGTCCTTGGGTTACAATGACATAGTGCCCTGAAAGTGGCAACACAGGCAGACAGGGTGGTGAGGAAAGAATACGGAATGCTTGCATTCTTCAGCAGAGGCATTGAGTATAAGAGTGGGTACGGCTATACAAAAACATTGGTAAGGCCGCACTTGGAGTATTGTGTGCAGTTCTGGTCACCACACTATAGGAAGGATGTGATTAAGCTAGAGAGGGTGCAGACAAGATTCACGTGGATGTTACCTGGATTGGAGGTCTTGAATTATAAAGAGGGATTGGATAGGCTGGGCTTGTTTTCACTGGAGTGAAAGAGGCTGAGCGGTGACATGATAGAGGTATATAAAATTATGAGAGATGCCAGCATCTGTTTCCCATGGGAGGGGTGTCTAAAAATAGAGGGCATTGGTTTAAAGTGAGGGAGAGGGGGTTTAAAATGGTTCTGAGGGGTAAATATTTCACACAAAGAGTAACCGGTTTCTGGTTTGAGCTGCCAAAGGAAGGACTGGGGACAGGGCAGGAACAGTAACAACATTTAAGAGGCATTTAGACAGATACTTGAACGAGCAGAGAATAGAGGGATATGGAATTAATGCAGGGCAGGCAAGTGAGATTAGAATAGATGGGCATGATGGTCAGCATGGACTCAATGGGCAAAAGAACCTGTTTCTATGCTGTACAACTCTATAAGTGAACAAAGGAGAATGGAAGGATACTTAAGCACTTCATTAAAATGGTGTGAGGTTTATGTAGAGCCTTTTCACTAGCTCTAGTCTGTGCATTCATTGTAATGTTATGTAAAAGTAAAGTGTGATATTTTATTTCACTTTGAGATTCTTCCCACCTCGTTTCTATGCATGTCTTGAATCACTAATCTGTCTATTAGAACTGGGTGATAGAACAAAAAGGAAGGCAAAGCTGTTTAGTATCTGATCCCCTTGAATGACCTCAAGCAGCACCTGCAGATATCTGCAGCGTCTCCCAATTTTGGCTCATTGCAGCTTGAGAGGGGTCACCGAGGTCCTGTATTTGCAGTGAGGCAAGTCGACACATTCTCATTTCAGTAACCTCCAGGTGGCATCTTGGGCAGAGTGATTTCCCAACATTGCTGTCTTTCCATGAATACTGTCATCCTTGTGCCCACAAGGGATCCTACTAATAATTCGGACCTTTTCAACTGCAAAATAGGATTCCACTTTTTCAGTTGTCAAGATGTTGTGGATCATCTGCAGTATACATCAAGAAATACTATCTTTTGGGAAGCATCCTTCAGGAGACCCAACTGCCAGATATTTTCTGTAGTCAGCACTATCCAGAGGCCTGGATCCTTTGTGACAAGGACTCCTCTCCTTCATGCTGGAGAGGAGCCCTTTGAAAGTCCTATCAGAGCTGCTGAGAATTGCTGTAAGAGCCAAGCAAGTTCAAGAATCATTGTGGTAAACATCAATGGTCTTCTAAAAATAAAACTCCAATGATTTTGTCAATCCAGGGGCACCCTGTAGTCTGTATTCAACTGTGTAGAGACTGACTGTACATGCAATCTGAAGACCGCCTCTGGTGCTGGAAGAAGAGCAGGAAGTGGACCACAAGGACAATTAAGGCTATCAGAGGGACATCACAGCAGAACACCACGTCTCACCACCTAGTAGACCAGAGAGGGGACAGATTGCATCAAAAATAATGCATTCACTGACAGATAGAAATGTATCATGTGAAGCCTGCTAAACCAAAGTCTCCATCTAGACAATATGACCCTCTCCATACTCAGCATCAACATAGTTCACCAACAATCAATGATTACACCAAATAACCCCTCGGCTTCTGCGCTGGCAGAACCATCTGTATTGATCACAACAGATAAGGGCATGAGTCACTGATTCATTTATTGGAATGGTTCCGTTCAACTACTTTCAGAGGTAGCAGCTTATCCTGACGATTCCTGTGAACATTTATTTCAATGTTGGTCAAATAAGTGCAGGTTATCACACCTGGAGGAGACATGGAGCCACCTCTTGTCTGCGTCTTCCCATTGTGGTCCTAATGGGTCTCCTGGCCCCCAGCCCACATGACTATTTATCGAACTGATGCGAATGCCACATCTCTTTCATTACACTTAGGGACTCTCTCCTTCTACGAACTGCCTCTACTCTTCATGGCAACTATAGTACATATTGCTGGTGTCTGCAGAGGGTGTTTTCTAGGACTGATGTCATTCCTCAATTAGTGTGGAGTAAATTGTGGATTTCATTGACAAATTGATGGCATCTTGGGCAATGGGACTTTCCAGTATTGCTGGCTTGCCATGCAGGCAGCTGTTAACTGTTCACCTAAAACTGGTTCCATCGCAAACCACGCATATTGCATGATTATTGGAATAAATCACTATTGCATTCTTTCTAATGTATATTTGGCCATATCACAACTTTTTTAGGCACCACATGTCCAGCACAGCAAAAAAAGATGAAATCCAATTTCTAGGCACATTTATTCCCATCACCTTGTTTTGCTGGAAGCCATATCTCCCAGGTTACACTGTTCACTCTCTCACTAGATTTCTGCAATTTTTTAATGCTTTTAAAGTTCAAATGGTTGCAAATCAGTGTGATAGTCCTCTATTAGATGAATTTATTTGTAAAGGATACACACCGGTAAACATCACACCAATCAGTAAAAGGACTGCTGTTTACAGTTGAGAGGCAAATTAAGCCCTGTAATCCAGTAAGACATCTCAAAGTGGCAGCCTGTAGAAGAAGTTGAGACTGGCAAATATAATTTTAATCAAATCTTAATACAAGAAAAGTTCACATGCTTTTCCACATCAAAAGACATCTGCTTCAAAAATTCACCTTTGATCTGTATATTTTCAAAAATGCATTTCGTTGTAAAGTTTTCTCAGATATTGGCTGCAATATTTGGCTCTAGAGAGTTAGTTCTTTGGGGTCTTGAGGATCTAAGTTGACTTCAAAATGTCGTGTGCACATTTCGAATGGGAATAGTGCCAAATGTCATTTGGTAATTAGTGTATAATTCTTGTTGGAGGTACGCAATGTAGGGAGGTTATAATGTCAATCAGCATGCATTGCAAATTTGACATTCGAGTGGCCATGCTCCAGATAACACCATCTCTTGAAGGTTCACGGCTGAGTTTGCATTCAGTAGCAGGAAGAACTGTATGTTAAAGCGGTCTTCAACTACTTTTAAGTTTAGTTGCTGAGTGTTTTCCATTGGCTTGATGCTGATTCGATTTAGTGACAATGCTGAAGTCTGCAGGATTGATGCACAAGAACTTTGTCTTGACTTCCAATTCTGCATAAAGCAATTGAAAAGCAAAAAAAATGCAGATATTGTAAATCTGAAATAAAAACTGCAAAATCACATTGATGACATTGATCTGAAACATTAATTCTGTTTCTCCCTGTACAGATGCTGCCTGATCTGTAGAGCATTTAAAACTTTTTCTGTTTCTATTCCTGCATAAAGCAGCTATTCACAAACGTGAGTACATTTGTGAAATGTAGCATGATTTAGAGAGTGAACAGAATGCAGGGCAGGACAAATTCTAGAAGAGGAGGAGAATGTGAGGGAGTAAGGATATCAGTAAAAGGCCTCATCCATAGGATCTTTAGAAGTCAGTTCTTGAGTTTGTGTAGCTGTATATGAGGCTTTTGAGTTTCAGCGAAGATGTTCAAGAATAAATCTTTCATGTGTTTTATCCACAAATGCAACCTCAGCGTAGAACAGAGACCAATCTGTTGGTGGCCATTGAGCTCACCTTGACCATGTATTTTCACGAACTGAGCTCCTTGACAGCATCACACAGTTTGCCTCGGCTGTTGTATGACCTGATGTTGTTATATTCTAAGAAAGCAGAATATGTTTCTTTCTCTCTCACAAGAGTGCAGTAACTTTGCAAGCAAGGCAGGCTCCCTGATGGCACAATGTGCCTTTGATAGCAGGCATATTGTTTTGCTATCAACTTATGTCAACTTGGGGATACATCACAAACAAAACAGAGACCACTCCTTAAAGCACAATTGGTCTGAGCAAGCCCAGACTACTACACAAGTTAGTACTATATCCAGGCAGTAGCCATGATGCATTCATTCTGTGACGCTCCCCCATGACAAACCAATGAGTATCAGTTGGGTGACTAAGGCAATCTAATGCCAACATTGTTCATGATTTTAATGTAGATCTGGGTAACATTAGAATGTCATGTTACTATACCAAATATGATAGATCAAACCATTGATGAACCCAAGCAAGAGTTGCCTAGTCCAGGATGAGGCCTGTTGGATAGGGCAGAGAAAGTCCTATGTTATATGGTCTGTTATATGGTACACAGGTTCTCCATCATGAGGGCTCAGCTCTTTCTACCACGTACTGCAAACAAATGTGCAGCAGCAAGTAAATGGTCAGAAGGAAGAAGAAAAGATGAAGGAAAGGGAGGGAAAAAGGCCACCTAAATGGCCCTATACCACTTTGGTTGTCAATGACCAATTTATCCAATGCACTACCACAAAATGTAATTGCAAATCCTTATACACCATCCCTTATACATCATCAGTTTCATATTTTACCTTCCTTTTTCTGATGACCATCACAATGTACGTCTGTCCACAATGCCAAAATGAAAGTCAACATAGTATTCCAAACCAAATTTGCACACCAAACTTCTCAAATTATGTAAAAAATATCAACTTATCACCCCTGGGCCTATCTTAGTGTTTGCGTTCTGTGTTCTATATTTGGGGGTCCATGAAATCTAACAGGTCAATCATAAAAAGAGCCTGGCATGAGGTGGTGACAGTAGTTTCTTCCAGGACTGACATTCCCCAAAACAACAGGACAATGCTGAAAGAAAGTTTATGCTGTCATAAGATATGTCAAGAGAATTTACACAGCACTGTTTATACCTGGAAAATAGAGAGCATCTCAGAAAATGTAGACATTCCACTCATCAGGAAATATAAAGATGTTTTTACGAGCCACTAAAGTAATTAGAGCAGTATTTTATTCATTCATGAGATATATTCAGTGCAGGCAGACCTGCACAGCAGGCTGAGGGGATTTTATGCATCATCTGCTCTCTCCTGGCTGATTATTGGTGCATGATGTTGTTGTTAAAGATTGAAGTGCAGAATGGGTGACTTTTGCATTGGGGAATTTTATTTTCCAAGCTCCTTTTGAAAATTGATGTATCTTGAATGGCCAATATCTGTGTCTTCTGCTCAGCTGGGAGATGAAGCCGTGAATGCTAAGTTGGGATAGCCCCCTGATAGTTGCCTTCTTCCTCCTGCTACTCTTCAGGCTTGGGCTTGGGCTTGGAGTCTCCTTGCTGCTCTGCCTTTGGCACTGTCTGCTATATGCAGTTTGTTAGATTGTGTAGTATGCAGCAGACACAGCAAGTACTTGGCATCTGCTTCTGGTATGCGGCAGGGTGCCCCTGGACTGATGCTGGCAATGAAATCTCATCTTGACGAGACAAAAGTCATGTTTCACTATTATCCTGATACTTGTGTGGTTCTCCTTGCTTCTGTGCTGGGCAACTGTAGTTAAAGGGAACACTTATGTGAGGAGCGTTTGCAGAAGAGGATGCTGGGTAAGAGTGCAGATTCCCTCAGGAGGAAGGAGTCGTATGTGCTTCCCAGCAGTATGGCATTCCCTGTCAGGAAATTCTTCTCATGATCCACAAGCTCTTGCACAATGAGAGACTGGAAACCTTTCCTGTTCATGAAATGTCTGAGTTATTAATGAAAATATGAATGCAGTAAATAGCTGCCTGCATGCATGGGAAGGCTGCAATGATAGAATGTCATAGTACTTGAGAGGCTAACGATTCCTCAGTGAAATCATAACAGATTAACTCAACTCTTCCTCATTAGGGTGCCTGTGTGACCCTTCACTTGCAATGGTGAGCAGCAGCAGACTGGGCGACATCTGCCGCACTCAGAATCAGAATCAGGTTTATTATCACTGACATATGTCGTGAAATTTGTCGTTTTATGGCAGCAGGGCAGTGCAAGACATAAAGACATAAAAATTACTATAAGTTACAAAAGTAAATAAATAGTGTAAAAGAGGAATAAAGAGGTAGTGTTCATGGGTTCATGGACCGTTCAGAAATCTGATGGTGGAAGGGAAGAAGCTGTTCCTGAAATATTGATTGTGGGTCTTCAGGGTCCTGTAGCTCCTCCTCAATGGTAGTAACGTGAAGAGGGCATGTCCTGGGTGGTTAGGGTTCTTATGCTGCCTTCTTGAAGCACCATCTCTTGAAGATGTCATCGATGGTGGGGTGGGTTGTGTCCGTGATGGAGCTGGCTGAGTCTACAATCCTCTGTAGCCTTTTTTGACCCTGCACATTGGAGCCTCCATACCAGGCGGTCATGCAACCAGTCAGAATGCTCTCTACCGTACATCTGTAGAAATTTGCAAGAGTCTTTGGTGACATACCAAATCTCCTCAAACTCCTAATGGTGTGTCTTCTTTGTGATTGCATCAATGTGTTGGGCCCAGAACAGATTCTCTGAGATGTTGACACCCAGGAACTCGAAGCTGCTCACCCTTTCCACCTCTGACCCCTCAATGAAGACTGGTGTGTGTTCTCCCGACTTCCCCATCCTGAAGTCCACAATCAGTTTCTCAGTCTTGCTGACGTTCATTGTGACACGACTCAACTGGTCAATCTGTCTCACTCCTGTACACCTCCTCATCGCCATCTGAGATTCTGCCAACAACAGTAGTATCATTGCCGAATTTATAGATGGTGTTTGAGCTGTGCCTAGCCACACAGTCATGAGTGTAGAGAGAGTAGAGCAATGGGGTAAGCACGCATCCTTGTGGTGCGTCTGTGTTGTTTGTCAACGAGGACGAGATGTTACTACCGATCCGCACTGACTGTGGTCTCCTGATGAGGAAGTTAAGGATCTAGTTGCAGAGGGAGGTACCGAGACCCAGGTTTTGAAGCTTATTGATTAGTACCGAGGAGTTGATGGAAAGGTTCCGTAGCAAGGAATTTGAAAGTCAATATGACTTTGGCCTCCAACTCAGAACAGTGCAGGCACAAGAATATTGCTGAAGGCCTTCCCGCAGAATGCCTTGGAAGATCTGAGCCTGCAAGTAGGTTTCTCAGCAGAGAGGTGCAAATGGGATGTGGTGCCTGTGAAGATTCTGTGGGATAAGGTCTTTTACTGTTGGAACTGTCTTTGACACATGCCCTGAAGTCCCCAAAGTATAGACCTTAAAATATAGTCATAACAATGACTTCAGTAATGGAGTGCTCCCACTGGTGTCATCATCTCAGCACCTAAATGCTGATAAAAGCACTTCCTCGTCATTGAAGTACACTTTGTGGACATTGAAGATGTTTGAACAGCCTACAGTGACTTTTGATATAGTTTATTTAGAGGGTCCCTTCAAACAGTGAAGAAAGCTCTAAAATTGTGCAGTTCTAATGAAGGGTCATTGACTTGAGATGTTAAGTCTGTTTCACTTTCAAAGATGCTGCTTTTCTTTCATTATGTTTGCTTGATGTGATCTATTTGCCTTCCTAATTGTTTGCTGTATCTACATGTTAGCTTTCAGTGACTTGTGTACAAAGATATCCAGGTCCATTTTGAACGTCAACATTACCCAATCTATCACCCTTTAACAAATATTTTGCTTTTCTGTTTTGTGTACTGAAGTGGATGAGTTTGCATTTTACCGTGTTATATTTCACCTACCATGTTCTCAACCATTCAGTCAGTTGTCTATATTCTCTTGAAATCTCTTTACATCTCCTTGCTACTTAGAATTATGCCTAGTTTTATATCTTCAAGAAACTATATTTCCACTCAGTTAATGTCAGGAAGGCCAGAAAGAGGCTTTATATACCTGACATTAGGAAAATATTAATAATGTGAATGGCCTAGTCCAATTTTGTGACTGATGCAGTTTCACCCAGAAATGATCTCAAGCATGACCAAGTGTGCCACACTATCCAACTTCCAGGCTATTCTTTCTTAATCTAAGACTGGCTCTAATGAGAATTCTTCCATTTTCTAATGTTAAATATTATTCACAAGTTCAGTTCCAACCTACACTACATGCAAATCTCCCAGAAATTCTCAATTTAAAAAAAATCAACTGCTAAATTCTCCCATTGGTAGCTTAATATCTGATCAGCATATTGGAAATTAATCTAACTTTCAAAGTGGTGATTTTTTTTTGCATCAGATTGCTAAAGTGGGGTATAAGGGAATGAAACACATATTGTTTCAGTGAAAATATGAAATCATTTACAACAATAATTATTTGGTGCATGGCTTTGCTATTGCAATTCTGGGTGTCTTTTCAGAAATGCTCGTACTCTAATATAATCGTAGGGATTAAATGAATATTCCACTCATTAAATTCCACAACAAAATAGGCCTACTCATTAATTACTCTAAGATAAGATATTTATTTGTTAGTCACATGTACATCGAAACACACAGTGAACTGCATCTTTTTGTGTTACTGAGAATCTGCTCGTGGCAGCCCACAAGTGTCGCCACTCTTTTGGCACCAACATAGCATGCCCACAGCTCCTAATCTGTATGTCTATTGAATGTGGGAGGAAACCCATGCAGACACACGGGGAGAACTTACAAACTCCTTATAGATAGTGGCAGAATTGAACCCTGGTCACTGATGCTGTAATAGCGTTACGCTAACTGCTACGCTACCGTGCCACCGTGCTTAATAGATTGAAGGCCTCCTCCTGTGGATTTCCATCATAAGAAGTTAGTGCTGAGTCTTCTGATCGTTACAAAAATGAAATGGATGACTCAGTGCAAAATAATTATTAGAGTCAAAGTTGAGTTTATTGTCATATGCACAAGTACATGTCTGCACAGGTGGAATGAAAAACTTAATTACAGCAGCATCGCAGACACTTAGCATCATATAAGCAGCATTTACAAGAAAAACATAAATTAAACATAAATTATACACAATTTTTACAAGAAAGAACACAATTAGAACAAAACAAAAGTCCATTTGAGTGCGAAGTGATCAAAGCGCATCTTTAGCACAGATGCTGACAGAATTGGTTAAATACTCACTAGAAAATGATGGTTTTTTGCATTGCATTATTTGAGGAAATGTCAACTGTTGAATGCAACTCAAGTAAGAGTTGAACTATGCTGGTTCTCTTGACTGACAGTATAATATTCATAATTAACTTACTGGAATGCAAATACATTTCCTGGTAACATAAGCAGAAATCAGTTACCTCTGTCAGGATATGAATATTAATGGAGCAGAGTGACGAAAAAGTCAAACTCCTGATGGTCTCCAGAAGAATAGGCTTAAGAGAATGAATCTCTTTCTGTATTTTCCAGAACTCTTGAAACAAAGGAAATGACATAAAAAGAATAAACATTACATTGTTTGGTATTATCCTTGTTATTATACTAGCCACATAGAACAGACTTGGTAAGTGCCACAGTGAAGGGTGAGGGGATGACTTGCAGAAAATAGTGCCCTGCGAACATAGTGTGGGCCAGGGATAATTGTCTTATGCAACATATATAAACCTGATATGGTCCAGTTATAGTTGTCAAAGATTACAAATTTTGTTTGGCTCTTATCACATAATAGCTTTGCCATCTGTGCTTTTTTTTAGTGTGAGTCATCATTCATTGACACATGTGTATCCATCCGGAGGAAAAACATCACCATCCTGTCTTTTTAAAGTATGATCATTGACTGTGGAAGCCAGTCCTGGGCATAATTCCAACTCACTCCAAGCTTGGAGTGAGCTGGAGTTGTGCCCAGGACTGTCTTCCATG
Source organism: Pristis pectinata (assembly GCF_009764475.1). Classification (NCBI taxonomy): domain Eukaryota; kingdom Metazoa; phylum Chordata; class Chondrichthyes; order Rhinopristiformes; family Pristidae; genus Pristis; species Pristis pectinata. The sequence continues at coordinate 30,164,431 of NC_067418.1, forward strand.
ACGAGGTTCATAGATACAGAAGGACGCTCAATCAAAATGTGTTCTAACTGGCAGCTATGCTGTGAAAAATTAGATACAGGGTCCACAGGAGACTGAAATCACAGTCAACTAAATGGGGGATTGATCTCAGGTCATATCCTATAATTGTTGAGCTGCCATTCTTATCTATAAATGGTACCTTGGAAAAAATAGACATGGAGCTACTACGTGAATGATGGAGTTGAGTTAAATCAACAGTCATGGCTTCTGTTCTGCAATGAAAATTGGCTCAAATACTCACTTGTTATTTTCTTTGCAAAAGTGTTATTGTACATGTTCAGGTGAGTTCACACTTGCATTAATATTTGTAGCATATGTGAACACTGTTGTCATAGTATTGTGCAGCAATATTGTTATCAATTTTTATTGGCTTTTTTTCCCTCTCATTATTCCATGATTTACACCAGATTTATGTAGTCAACAATAGCTGCAAATAAAGACATTTTTCAAAGTAGAGTTGAAGTATTGTGTCCACTTATATGCAATGTTTTCAGTTTTAATGACACTGTTGACAAAATTTGATCCCCGTCTTCTTGCTGAAGGAATTATAAGTTGCTTGTTCTAATTTATGTATCTCACCTTCTGATCTTCCCTCCTTTTTGAAGGTTGTTGCATGTGCTGGATATAGTTTTGTGAAAGGCCTCGATTACAACTGAGTGATCACACCTCCATTACAACTAACTGAGGCATAATGGTTGAGCCCAGTCCTTTCCATCCTTAACATATGCATGCACAACCTATCTCTATCGAATGTCAACAGTTTTCCCCACTAAACCATATCCAAGGTTGGTGAAGGAAATTGTATTTGCCACTATATCAGGCATGGTACCCAAAGCAATCAATAGAATATTGACTCATTTTTCCTCTCTCCACTGATGCTGCCTGACCTGGTAAGGATTTTATTTATATATTTTATGGCTGAATGTTCAATTCTTGCTATTTTAGGCCTGTTATTTTATCAGAAAAGCACATTTCAATTCTTTTAAAAATAAAGGTTTACGTGCAAAAGCATGTAATAAAATGCTAGAATATCCCATATGGATCAGTCTTGACCAGTATACCACATTTGCCTTGTACGACCAGTATGACAATTCAGTTGCACACAAGGAAAATAAAGTCTATTTTTAGAGATCTCTTTTGTATTATTAAATTAACTATGATGGACTACTTGAAAGAGAAAATCAATGGTAAAATTTAAAGCTCAAAATCATACCCAAAATATTATTTTATGAACCAAGATGTACATAGAATAGTTAAAGAAAAGACAGCAGTATCATTTTGCTGTTATATTGTGTCTGGTCAAAGATCTGAAGGCTCTGTAAATGTTACATTGCTCTATTGATGTGCAACTCTCCCTTGATACAACATGCTCTTTTACCACACTCCTTCAGATGCAACATTATCTTTGCTTGTCTCTCAAATTTCCAGCATCACTTAGATTTAAAAATGATTACAAAGTTATATTTTAGTTTCTATCGGTTTTATAGTTTGAATGACCACCTTAACTTTTTGAAATAGCTTTAACATTTAAAGAAATTCAGCAAAACATTTTCACATTGCAAAGTCTTCTATTTAGTGGAATGTCTATTATTGATTAATTTCAATGGATAAATAAGTGTTACATTTGTTAATGATTTGGTTGGATTAGATTGAACAGAGCATTTTGCACCTTGTTAAACCTGCTACTCTGTGGCATGGTTGCTATCGATCAATTTCAATGAATGAATAAGCACTACAATTGGTAATGATTTTGCCTCATTAGCCTGAGCAGATCATTTTACATGTTCAGTCTGCTGTTTGGTAGAGTGAATGGCTACTTCAGAAAACAGCTGATTATGATGCAAAACAGAAGCAACAGTACAGGTAATGTTAATACAGACTATACATACAATGTCTCCCTCTGTTCAACACCGTTTTCCCTTTGCTCCCAAGTGTAGCATTTCATTGAAAGAGAGCTGTAATTTCTAAGTATCCTGCTGTCTGTCAGCCACAGTTGTTAATGCAAATATACAATCTTTTTGGCAGAATCATTTTACAATTGCTTCTACTTTCTAATAATAAATGGCCAAGTGTCCTATTCCCCCCTCAATGAAAATGTATGTACTGCTCTTTTGAGATTAAACGAATGGGGTTCAGGGCAAATGCAATACCTGAGGTGTTACTGAATCATGCAAGAGGGGACAGTTCCAGTTTTGATCACCAGTTGTGCTGATTAATGGTGATATTGGCCAAGACAACAATGAGAAGCAATGAATAGACTCATGCTAGAGATGGAAGAGATAAAGAGCTACCAATCCTGATCCAATTCCATTGGTTTCTGCTTGAGCATAGACATCAGATGAGGATGAGATTAAGTTCAACTGTGATTCCACTGCAAATTTGGGTGAGGGTATATATAGTCTAGGCTTACCTCTAAAGATATGGTGTGAAGCCTGAGGAATTATGGTTGAGTATAAGACACCATTTTCTGGAATGCAGTGAGAAGAATGCTGTTGTAAACCAAAATGCTGGAGGAAAGGAAATTCAGACATTCTGTCTACTAAATGAGGAATTATTGTGGACAAACAAAAATCCAAAGGAAATTAATTGAGATCATTTGATATCAATATTGATATGAATATTAGACAAAATAATATTTTAGATGTCTTTTGACCAATGAGTTCAACATAAGTTGGGACTCACAGCAATTATTCCCATTTACTCAACAAACAAACTTTATTTATTTCATAAACAGAAGCTTAGAATTTGAATCCATCAGTGTCCATTTTTTTACAGGTACAACGTGGTCCAATCTTGACTTATCTGGAGCACTGTGTGAAATTGCACCTGGCAAGAAACTGGACTGGGCACATCCATTTGCTAATCATATTATCGGGTTTGACTTTATTTTATACTAGCACGAGGCATGTACCAGTTGATGGTTCTAGTTGTGCAATACCTATTTTCACCTTCATGGAAACATAGCTCCACATCATGACACAGTGGAAACGTTTCAGTAGAACTGGGAATAGGCTCTGCCAATCTGTTGCTTTTCCCAGTATTTAAAGGGATACTCTGCTGACAGAGGAGACCTAACTGGCTATCTCCAGAACTGATTCTCAGCTGTTTGAACATCTTGCAGATTTCACAGTGCTTGCAGCAATTTTTCCCATCTACTCTCAATTCTCAGATGCAATTACTGTGTTTAAGCAGCATTTGGACACTTAAGTGGGCAAGGTATGGAAAGATATAGCCCTAATGCGGGCAAATAGGAGTAGCATAGATGGCCAAACAGTTGGTATGGGCATAGTATCCTGATTCTGTGCTAGAAATGATCTCTCAAGATGCTGGATAGACAAAGATGCAAGAGCCTGCTGCCATTAAGTCTGCTCTCCGCTGTTTCTGTCTTCAGATCCGCAGCTGAGCACATCCTAATCACGTGTTTGCTTCCTGCTGCCTTAGCTTTTCTCCAAGACAGCACAATCTATGATGCTGCTCATAACGAAAGTGTATATGAGTAGAGGGAGCTTGTCTATGCTTGTGCAGACTTCCTCTGTGTTATGTCTCTACTCCTGAAGCTCCTGCTTGTGTGTCATCCCTCTTCTCTTGAAGGAGGGCAACCCTCTGATGTGCATCTGTCTGCTGATAGAGAATGGAAGACTGCTCATGGGTTGTATCTCTGCATCCACTGAAAGTAACAATTTGTCCTTGAGTGGCATCTCACTGCTCTGAAGAGGGCATTGATCTGTTCCCAAGTGGTATATCGCTGTTCCTTTTGGAACTTCAAACTACACCTGTGCAGCAGAGACCAGACCTCTGGTGAATCAGGGTGAGACTGAACAGAGGCAGCTCGACTTTCTGTGCCCCCACAGCAGCTGTCACTTGTGTGAACAAATGTGTGACAGGATTGTCGCCAAGTCAATCCAAATAAGTGGGCATGAAGTCCAGAGTGGAAGTATTGGTCTCCTGTGAGAACATGGAAGATGAGCTCCTTCATGATTCTTGCATCTCCTGTGTTCAGTCAGGCAGGCCTGACAGCTCACTCACCATCTCATGTTGCATCTACATCATCCTTGTCGTGAAAGCATCTCAGTCGTGGGCTGGTACTCTGGAACAGTACAGATGTGTGGACCTTCCTTCTGGTGAGTCCTGCACTGGATTCCCAATAACTGGTGTGTCTTTGTGTGAGATATTTCCATCCAAATTAACATAGAATAGTGGAGCACAGGAACAGGACCTTCGGCCCACTGTGTCTATGTCAACCACAATGCCAATCTAATTAATTCCACCTGTCTGCGCACGGTCTGTATCCCTCCACTCCCTGCCTGTTCATGTGTCTGTCTAAATGCCTCTTAAATGTTGCTATCAGATCTGCTCTACCACCTCCACTGACAGTGCATTCCAGGCACCTACTACTCTTTGAGTTTGGGGAAAAAAAACTTGCCTCGCACGTCTCCATTAAACTTTATCCCTCTCACCATATGCCCTCTAGTAATTGACATTCCCACTCTGACTCCGCCTATGCCTCCATTTTATATACTTCTATCAAGTTGCCCCTCAACTTCCAATGCTCCAATGAGAACTATCCAAGTTTGTCCAACCTCTCCTTAATCTACTCATTCCTCAAAGGCGGTGGTGTGGGGTCTCAAATGTAATGAAGCACAGTGATCTTTATCATCATCATCATCATCAGCTCTTTCCACATCCTGCTCCTCTAGTCATTGCTTCTGCTCTGAATTTTAGTGTTCTGGGGAATAAAAAATGGGGGCTGCTCCTAATACCCTGCAAAGACAAAATGAAATTCACTTGTAGAATTTGCATTAAACACCTTCATGATGATGAAGAAGGGTGTCCACTATAGATAATAAAATAATACCCTGCAAAGACAAAACGGAATTCACTTGTGTGGGCTGTGCATTAAACATCTTCATGGTGGTGGAGAAGGCTGTCTACTGTAGATGATAAAACTTTGTTGATGAACCAGTCTAGTACACCTCCTACACCCTCTGCTTTTCAAGTGGTTTGAATTTTTGTGGCTCCTCTGTCTGCCTAGAAGGAGAAGGATGGTCTCCCTTCCATTCCTTGCTATCTTAGCCTGAATGCAGGAGGTGAATGACAGTGAGTAAGCTTTCCATTATCTTACCTTTGGAATCCAGATGCTTGTTGTAGAGTGCAGTACAATATCAATGAGATGAGAGTTAGAGTTATATAAGAGAGGGTGGGGTGTGTAAATGGCCAGAATTCAGTAATTTCACATGAGTGTTTCTGAATCTGAAACACAGATGTTGACACTGACACAAAAAGTGTGACTGAGTGAGAGAGCAGCACTTATTGTTTTGGTGCGGCTCACTTTGGCATATTTTGTAAAATCTTGTGGTTTCTTCTCACTTTTGGAAGAGAAGCCACTTCCTACTAGGCTCTTCTGACTGTAAGGTTGGCAGGTCTCCTTCCCCTGCTGGTGCACAAGATATTCCCCAGCATGCTTCCAATTTATTAAGACTTCAGCGTCCCTTTCAGAGAATCTGAATACTCTCTCACTTTCCTCTCACAAAGTTCTGGCAGTTGTATTCCCTTCAGGAGTCATGCAGGTCTCACTGTAGTAATTTTTTTTCTGCATGAACACAAACCTAGCAGTATTTCATTCTGCATTTTGGTCAATTTTTTTTTGCAGAGGACCAAAATGGGCACTTCAGCTTGCCAAAGTAGGTGGCAAGAATCTGTTTGTGTTACAATATAACCTATCGTCTACTTGAGTCTATTTGGAAAGAGTCTCTGCCAACAGCAGCCAACTGATCTCTGGGCCATAGTTGCAGCAACAACTTCCGATAGAAGCAGGGTAATTCTCCAGAAAAATGCGTTAAGTTGCATAAAAATTACTTACGTAAAATCAATCTAGGTCACATTTGCAGTGTAATTTCTTGATGAGCTTAATGTGGGAAGTACAATGAGCTGCATTCCGATTGGAATTCTTGTGTTACCATATGCAGCTCTAACATTTCTGGACAAAAAAGACATTTAGCTTTTCCATTTTGGATACCATAAACATACAGATCTTTAATTCTTTGTTTAACCATACTTGTTTATTTTTAAATACTTATGTCATCCCAACCGGTATATAATTTATAAAGCAGTTTCCACATGTCTATTATGATTATGTGTGTTAATCTTATTAAGAACAGCCAAATTTTCACAACTGAATTTAAGGTTATATTATGTTATAGCACAATGCAATTATTAAATAATCCATTGAAGGTGTTCATGTAGGAAAATATTGCAACTTGTACAATGGTTGTAATTTCTTCTCATGATGAAAAGATGGTCACCACTGCACATCCACTCCTGCTGACAATTTGCCTGCAGGTAATAAATTGCAAGGTTCTGATCAGCATATTAATATTGAATAAAAACTATTATAAAACTCGGTGGCATATTTTGTCTTTGCCTCCTGAAGCTAAAATTTGTTTCAGTAAGTCAACATTGTGCCATGAACATAACTTTTTGCTATCACCTCTGCCATTAACATTGTGCTTTCACCTCCACCTGACCGACTTCACAACAGGGTGTGTCATTCACAAAATCACATGCTTATTTATCTCATCATTGATCATTATGCTTTGTTGCATTGGTAATGAATGTCTCTTGAGGTTGCACATCATTCCAATTCACAGCATGTGCTAAATCCTGTTTGAACCTTCTGGAATGTGGTAGAACCATTCTCATCATTAGCCAATGCAGATAAAGAAATTATTTTTATAGACGTCATTTATTTTATATTTATTTGTTACTGTACCTCTCTTAAAACAGCTATGTAATTCATAGTGCATTACCTTCCAACTGCATTGTTACACATGACAATCAACCCATAATCCAATTCTAAAGTGGCAACTTATTTCCGAGCAATTACATGCAATCAACTATTAGTTGTACAGCAATTAGAAGGACTGGGTATACAGTGACAGAGCATTAATGGGTGAAAGCACTGGCATTGTTCACACCAATAAGCACAAAAGTCAATCCATCAATCATTGAACAAACTGTGCAGCAATAACCACAGGCACTAGATGGCACAGTTACCAAGGACACAATTCTCTCACTAGTGTCTTTAGTCTTGGAAACTTCAAATAAATCTAGCCCAGGAAATGACTGAAGTATGGAATGGCACCTAGTGCATATAATAATAAATGTTTGAACAAGTAAATCTTTTTTGTGAAAATAAAAATTAAACCATTACTTTGATTCACACTTCCCTGCACAATGACAACTCTAGCTGGGGTTTCAACTGTCAAATAGTTGAATTTGACTTTCTAAAGTATTCAGAATCATTCTGTGCTATAATTTATTATTTGGCTTAATCTAAACATTGAACAATTAAAACAAACAGAATTTTAAAAAATATTCCACAGGAATTTTAGAAATGATATAAAATTATTTAAAGCTCGGTAACTTCTCTCAGTCCATGTTATTTTCCTCCTTGAATTACCTGCTGATTACCCTTGACATGAACAGTTTTAACTCCTTGAAACTGATAGAATAATGTTTCACAGCTTGGTTGGTTGGTGTATAAAAAATGATTATCCATAATAATGTGCTAAATTGCCTTTGTCAACAAAATCAAAGTTCTCAAAGGGAAAACAAGGGGAGAGGCATGCGTGGGACTTAAGTGTTGCATTTCATAGTAATTTTATGCTTTGGAACAGTATCTTATGAGAATTTATTTTTAACAGTTCTAACAACTTCCTCTGAGAGATCATTGTGTTGTCTTTCTAAATCCATACTTAAGAAGCAAGATACAAATTTGGAGCTTAGACTGGGATGATGGCCTTGTCAGTACTGGAAAACACCAATACAATTGCCAGTGGAAACAACTTTTGACTGCCAATGTTAATATATTTGAGTCATAGTGCTCTGTGTTTTTAACATCCTGGAATATTGCAAGTCAGCTGAAAAACGCAGAAGCCAGTTTGATCTTTTGACCCAATCCTTTTATAAAAAGTTTCCTGATTGGTTAAAAATTGTTTGAAAGACAATTCTCTCTCTTTCTGAAACTGAAATGTGAATTAATACCGGCAGTGAAAAGTAGCAACAACAGCTTGCATTTATAGAGTGCCTTTAATAAAGTGAAACATCCCATGGCACTCCACAGCACTGTTAGCAAACAACATGTTATACTGAGCCACAAAAGAAAATTTGAAAACTCTAAAACAAAACCTGGTCAGAGATATGTTTTAAGGAGCATCTTAATAGAAAATGAGTATTTTGAAAGAGGAGAGGTGAAAGGTCTCAGGGGAGGTGGGGTGAGTGGAGTGGAACTCCAGAGCTGTGGGCTTTGGCAACTGCCAATGTGGAACACATAAAATCAGGGAATGCAGGAGGCCAGAACTGAAGGAGTGCACGGATCTTCAGTGGTAGTAGAGACAGCTTACAGAGTAAGCAAAACTGGAGGAGGTTACCACAAGAAGAAGGATAGAGGCCATGGAAAGACTAAGAAACACCAACTAAATTTTAAAATCAGGGATCTGCCAGACCAGGAGTCAGTGTACATCAATGGCACCATGGCTGCTGGGTGAAGTTAGCATGCATTAGTATATGAGCAGCATATTTGACAACAAACTCAAGTTTACGAAGGATGGAAAATAGAAGGCTGGTTCAGAGAATGTTGGGACAGTCAAACCTATTAACAAAGGCATTGATGAGGCTTACAAAAGCAGCCATGTTGTGACTTTGATGGAGTTGGAAATAGATGGTAGACAGAGATGAAGGTATGGAAGGAGGCAGTTTTTATTTTGAAGTGCTTATATGGGCGGGAGGTCATCTTGGGTAACATGACAAGAAGGTTTGAAAAATCTGGTCTCATTACATATTGTTCCTGGGGAGTGGGCTTGAGTCAGTAGCAGGAACTGAAAATTAAACTGAAGGCTATGGTTTTAATCTTCCCAATATTTCGTTGGATGAAATATCTGCAGTACTGGATGATAAATTAGAGACAGTGGTAAGGTTGAGACAGGTGATGGTGTGTTAAGTTTAATAATGCAGTCAGGGGGTGATCAAAATAAGAGATATGATAATAGGCAGTAATACAAAATAGATAGTGAAGATTAAGAATAAAAAAGAAGGCAGACTAAAGTATAAACATTAATCATTCATTAATGATGTAGTATGATATAAAGCTATATTTAATCTTCCACCATGATGTGATATTTGAACATGACAATAAAATGAAATCTTTAAAATGACTGACCTGTTGTAGACATAATGGTTAAGCAGTTGGTCATACACAAAAATGCTGGAAATCAAAAGCAACAGCAATATTGTAAAGAACATTTTGTTTATCACTACATTTATTCATATTTCCTTCCCCTACACTGTTCAATTTTGTAATTTCTAGGGCCTGAATACTCATAGGCAGCTGAATCAAAAATATCCAAACACATTTTTGCAGGTCAGTGTATTTGCTGTCTGTTCCTTGGATCAGTTAGACAAGCTTTGCTGGGAGGTCATTAGAGTTTATCTGAGAGATTAACAAAGTAATTGAAGATTATAAAGTAACATCTGGGAGATTGAGAATGACAGAAATAGGATATTGAGGTAATGGAGCATTGAAAGGGCTGTGGTAGGAGGTTATAAGTGTTTTGGATTTCTCTCATTCACTAAGACACAGGAAATAATTCTTAATTTAAACTGTCAAAAATGGTGTTTTATTCACGAAACAAGTTACAGAGCAAGGTGACATTCTTACAGTTACTTTCTTGCAAAACAGTGTCATTCTGGAACTTTCTGTCCTCAGACACTGTTGTAAATCTAGAAGCAGTTAGTTTCATGGAACAGTCCTGAAAAGGCGAACAACATCAAAGGAGCAATTATTGTCCACAGACCACTATTACACATGAAGGGGGTTCGAAAGTGGGGTCAAAAATAGAGCAGGACAAACAATGAAGTCTGGCTATGGATATGTGCAGAGGTGGAAATTTGTAGGAAGGAGACCTTAAATCTCTCACCTTAGTTTATTATCTAAGGACATAAATTTGGTATTGTTTTCAATCAAACCTGAGAAAGTTCAGAGGGACTTTTGAACTCTTAGCCATCTTGACTACCTCGAGGTATTTTCAGTCATGGGCAGAGCTTTAACAATACATTGCATGTTTCTCCCAGAGACAGACAGCATCAGTGGGAAATAACTATCTACAGGGAAAAAGATATACTAAAATACTGATCAAAATACAATTTTCCTTCACTAATATGGCTGACAATTATTGCTAACCACAACAGTCTTCTTGGGGAAGAGCTCCCACAATGTTGTGAGAATATGATTCTGTGGGTATGACTATCTCTGTTTTTTTGTTCGACTAACTTGTTGGACAGCTTTCCTAAATTCTCCACATGTTAATTATCTATATGGCTTGTTTTGTTGTTCTTAATTCAATGCCTTGGTCACAGCTGAAGTCCTTCTGGTTTATTCATGCCATAGTCTTATGTGGCAGATTGATACAATTGAGTGACCTTCTGGCAAATTTGAAACTAAAAGCCAACTCTGTGCACTTAGCAGAGTTTCAAAAAGCTTGTTGTGTTATATCTTTTTTAACATTGGTAAAAATTCACATAGGGTGAATATTGACAAAATGAAGTACAGTTAATTGCAAAATATGCCAACTACAAAAATAAAAGTTATGCATAATTGTTTGTGCTGTCCTAATGTTGCAGTTGTCAGTAACGTGAATATTTTTTAGTGAGGCAGGTATGTACTCATTACTGAGCGGCATATATCTAGCGGAATGATCATTTATGTAATAATATCAAATAATTTACTAACAATGTTAATTAATTTGAAATTGTTGCTCAATGCAAGTAATGTAAGCAAATATTTTAATATTCCTAGTCATTCCAAATATTCCTGGTTTACATTTAACAGCACAGATAAGAGGAGAGTTCATCAACAGAAAATGCTGAGGACCCATTAATGACCTAAATTGTTAATTCCTTTTCTCTCTCCACAAATGCTGCCTGACCACTGAGCATTTCCAGCATTGTCTGTTTTTATTCTGGACTTCTGGCATCCGCAATATTTAGTTTTTTGGATTACTGTAGAACATTGATAGTGGATGTGTGCTGAATTGTTTAAGCTTGTTATTTTTTGGCCTCCTGAAATCATTGAATACATTACATGATGCACACATGAGCTCTCAGCAACAATAAAGTTCCAAACAATAGACATCAGCATTTTACATTAATTAATGCTTCCTCAGTTTTTGTTAATTTGCCTCTTTCTTCTGCCATTGTAATCAGTGGGAAAATCATTGATCACTATTCTTTACTTTTGTAAATAACTTCTTCATTGATTTCATCATTACACGTAAACCATTGTAGAGCATCTGTGTGTTAAACAGCATCAAACATCACCTGTCATTGGCTAGGTCTTCATGCCTTTTTGATGTCAAAATTATTACATATTTTAGATGATGCATTGCAAACACCTCATCTAGAAAGTTAAAATGCAAGCACTTCTCTTCCACAGTTCACCATATTGTCTGTCACTCCACCCTCATGAGAATTTGAATATGAAATGTAAATGGCTCACCTGTAATGAATACCTGTCAAATCACCAGCCAGTGCTGTATCATCTTCAACCACCGCTCCCCCTTCTGGGATCTTGCAACAAACAGTGTTATCTCTGTTCTGATTAATTTCAGCATTGTAATCTCTCAAAATACTTTCTGAAATAAAAACTGCCATCTTTCACAGTAACTGACTGCTCTCTCAAAATAATATCTTAACCACATTCATATAAAGTATTTCCATGTTTCTAAATCTAGCAATTAAGTTCCCTTAAATCTTCATTAATTATTATACCTAAAGACAACAGCCTCTCCAAAAAGCTGATGGTTAGGCCTCATTGTTTTGCTTTATTGGGTGACTCCTGGCTCAATATAAATTATGTATTTTAAGCATTTGTAGTATATCAAGTTTCATTGGATGTGTCATTGTAATTTAATCAGCTGAGCTGCTAGACTTTTTTCTTCAGTTGCTTAGTTGTTTTTTGCAATTATTTGAAGAAGAGCTAGAGGTCACATTTCTAAAGCCTTATTTAGATAAATGTTAAACATTGGAATAATCCTCTTGCTATTATAAAACCCTGTATCATCTGACATACCATAAACCGAGAAGATATGTTGTTCCATATTTAAAACTTCTATATGTAGTGTATATCAGTTGCATACTGAGGATTGCATCTTCTACCATCTATGTCTTAGGCCAGAAATCAAAATTTACCAGTGCAAGACAATTTTACGAAATGAAAATCTGTTATAGACTGGGATTTTGAAAATACAAATAGTTTCAACCCTGTTCTGATTAACTAGCAGCTCGTAACTGCCTAAAGTTACTTGCAGCACTTTTTTGGAGCAGTGATCTTAAAGGATTATTTAGAGTTAAATATTACTGTCTAGATATTCATCCCTGGTAACAGACTAAAGGCATTGCACTCTACTCCACTTCTAAATTTTAATTTAATTTATGCCATGGATGCTTAGTGGCAAGGTAGATTGTGCAGCTATTTGGTGAGTTTCCCCTGGGTACAGCGATTTCCTCCAACATCCAAAAGTTGTGGCTGTTTGTAGGTTAATTGTCTACAGTAAATTACCCCAGAGCAGAAATGTGGTAGGAGGATCATTTAGAGTTGATGGGCGTGTGAGAGAGAATAGGTTGTAGGGAAAATATGTGGGGGACTGGGTTTTGATGGGAGTGCTCTAAGAGCCAGCATAGACTTGATGGGCTGAGTGGCCTTCTTCTCTGTGGTAAGAAATATATGAAAAAGTATGTTGCCACATGGTGTCTACCAAGGCATTTAAGACCTAACACTATCCTTGCAAATTTTAGGGAAACTTGTAAATAATACAATATTTAGGACCAGAATATTAATCTATTTTTAGTGACTAGGCAAACAAACTTAACACTATTACCCAATTTTATTTTTTTCTAATCTAGTTTACCTTTTCTAACATTTCTTACATAAGTGTCTAAGTTCAGGGAACATGTGATATAAATAAAACATATCACAAGACATGGTGGTTCATGGAAACGAAAATAAACTACCAGTGAGTCAGGCCTGCAGAACTCACTCCCCTTCAATTTGTCTCTTTGATGTCCCACTGTCATCTTATTCCCAAGATAGATTCGCCATAAGAAGAAATATATCCAAGACCAGTCTGAGATCTGCATCAATACAGCAGGCATCTTAAGAGCAATCTGTGGAGCAACTGTGCCTGCCAAAGAATGAAGTTTAAAATCTGTGCTAAATACTAGATATAGGAATGTGTCATAATAAGAGCAGTAAAGCCTTTAGATATGTTAATGTGAGCAAAGTGTCAAAGGATTGGGTTAAATGAAAATACTTATGTTTATGAATTGGAATACAAAGACAGGGAAAATAAGGAGGCGATGGAAAATAAATGTTCAGATTTGGGAAATCATGGGAATAAAAGAGAAAAATCGTTGCTATTTATACTAATAATCTAATTATTATTACTAATTACTCAATACACTATGAAAATATTGTCCTGAAAAACTGGAAAATGGAAAGCAAATTGAGTGGACCTTGAGCAGAGTTTTATCTTGTTTGAGGGAAGGACTTAAACATAATGTAACAAAAATCTTATAAAGCAAAGAAATTGATTACTGCAAAGATGAGCAATGGCATATGAGAATAAGAACGTCAGCCTTGATTACTGCCTCATTATGGGCTTGCACTAATGTGGATCAATACAGTTGTACAGCTGTGGGGGCTGAGTCATTGAATATACTTAAGGCAGAGAATGACAGATTTCTGGATTATAGGGATTCGAGGGTTATGGGGATTGGGCAGGTAGGTTCAATTGAGGCCAAGATCAGATCAACCATGATCTTACTGAATGGCAGAGAAGGGTCAATGGGCCATATGGCCTTCACTTATTCCTATTTCTTATGTTTTTATGTACTTAATTTGCCCAAGGTTACTTCAAGAAACAGCTGATGATGATCACTTTTCCATCAGTTTAAACACATGATGGTTGAATGCTTGATATTTTGTGGGAATTCTTGCTAGAACTTGATTGAAGAACCAGCACAATGCCTGGAAAAACTGTGGAAAAAAAATCAATACAAATTTTACAAAGCAAGTGATGAGCTCAGCTCCTGGCATTGACAGGTCCTATGCCTAGTCCACCATGAAGAGCCTGGGGTGGTGCAATGTCTTACAATTTCAAGGGTCAAGAAGGTTTCTGAAAGAACACAAGGGGTCCCATCTATGGTTTCATAGTTGCCAAGTGGTTTGAACCAGTAAACTAACTTGTTTGCTTCTTGACAAGATGCTTGTAGGTTTGCTGCTTCATCTGAGGGTTCATAGGAGGTAGGCAAGTTGATCCTGCCCACAATAAGCACTCGAGTTTCTATGGGTATGCGGCAGGCAAACAAAATGTATGTGTACCTGCCTGTCTCCTGCTAATGAAGTGCCATTCAGTAATTTAGCGCTGATAGTTACTCTCAGGCACTATATGAGTGTAACCTTCTGGATGGTGACCCAAGATATTTTTGGGCTCTTGGTGTTTGACTGGTGCAAGAACACAATACAAAAACACAGTATTCCAGCCACACAGTAAGTTACTGAATGGGAGTGAATTCAATGCTCTGTTTTCTTGGTAACTGAATGTCTGCTTTCTATTACAGCCTCCAGCATTTCAGTCCAACTTAATTCTCACTGTTGTGGGAAGCATTAAAAATTATTGGTTTAGGTTGACAGTATTAAATGAACCATACATGTTTCCTAATGAAGAGAGTAAAGAAATAAAAGGTCCAACACACTATGAAATTAGTGTATATGAACAATGTGCTCATCCAATTCAGTTTAAAGCAAACAAGGTCATTGTTTGAAAGGTTTTATAGTTACAAGCATGTATGATAATCTGAGGATTCTGGAGCTCTGGGGTGGAAATAATACTTTTTTGTCTCGTAATGTAAGGGCTGCTGATATCCTGTACCTTGGCTTCACTTTGCATAACATCTAAGTCTCATCGCAAGTCCATTATGTCTTGCAAGGTTAGAAATTATAAATGACCAATAGTCCCAAGATAACAGAAAGTATTATCTGGTGAAGTAAAAGAGGGGTTAAATCACATTTTATCATGAAAGTCCTCCTAGTTGTGACATACTTAATGTATTATTTAACTTAAGTGCATGATTATGGAAAAAAAATGGGTACTTCTGGTGCGGTCAGGATAGGAGCCTATCATATACACCCTGTCATGCGCTTATCCTTCATCCCCACTGTATGAATTAGCACAGGTAGGTGGGTGTGATACCTGTAGAAGAAGCCAGTTTCTGGTTCTTAGTGCTGGAGAGTTTCACTTCCTCCACACTTGAGAATAGTAGCTTGCTCCTTTTTTTGATTTACTAATGCTAATACACTTCAAAGAGAAAAAAAAATCTGTCTCTGTTAAAAAATTAATTTGCTGTCAATAATTAAATGCTCATTATTTGAAATGTAATGGGACTGTGATTTTAAAATAAATTTAGTGTTACTGGAGTATCTAGAGAAAAAGTTCTTTTTCAGGGAATATGGTTAGCATTGGACAAATGTAAATCCTTAAAATTATTTAATGTTGGCTTCTTTCCAATTTCCCAAAATAATGACAAAAGAATAAAAGTATCTTTATTTTACCATAACAGTGTATTATAATCAATTTTCTTTAATATTCAAACTGATTTGTTTCCCTTCTAGTGGACAATACTCCTTCCATCTTTAGTTTTGAGCCTTATTTTCTCTATTTTGTCTCTGTTTTGTTGTTATAATAGACTCTGCACTACCATGTTCTCCTTCATTTTTTTGTTGCATGAAATGAATCCCGATCGAAGTGAAGTTTCCACTCCTTAACGGCCTGGAATTTGTCGGTTTTTGCAGGCAGATCCACGTGGCATTTCTCAGCCTAAGTGCCGGCAGGGTTCAGCATACCTGGTCAAATGCAAAGTCCTGAACTCACAGGCTGAGTTCAGCCAGCAGTTTCTCTATCATCTCCCTCTGCACGGATTCTGCCAACTGAACTGAATCTTGTTGAGACTTCCAAGCCTAAATATCGGGGAATGCTCTCGGATCCTGCACCAGATTACACCTGACGCAGGATAGCCCATTCTAGTCTGCAAGGAACGAAGAATTGTATAGGATGTTTTGCAATTGTCTTTGTTTTAATATTTTTGATTTATTTGCAAGAGTTCTTAACTGATTTTAGATGATTTTATTTCTTATGTGCTTAAAAGAAAACATTTCTTTAAAAAAGCATCTTTTAATTTTTTTTAATTGTTTCTGGGCATCAGGGATATTCAAATGCATTAAAAGTCCTTCACAGCTTTGATACACAGCAAAGCAGCCCCAGGGTTTCCGAGTCTGTCATCGGTTATCTGGAAAGCAAGCCCCGCCTTCCTCACCCATTGTGTCGGTCGCTGCTTGGGGCGTTGCCGCTCAGATCCAGGGTTATCACGGCCGGTAAACCTGGAGGAATGGATAACGTAAACAGCGAGTTGGGAGACCGGTAAACCTGGGGAAATGGGTAAGATAAGCAGCGGATTGGGAGAGTGGGGGGAGTTGGGTTAGGTGATACCCTTAACAATAAAATTGTGAACCTTAATACTTTCCTCAGCCTACTGTTCACTTTCTCCACTGCTCCTGGCAGATTGCCCAAACATCAATATTTTGCTAAACCTATACCTCATGATTCTTAGTTTTGGTAAATTTAATCACTAGCCTCTCTTGGGGGAAAAAAAAGGTCAGTGGAAAGTCATTCAGACATCTCAGGCACAACTTGTAGAGAAAACAGATTGCTGGCTTTGCTCAACAGATCAAAAAGCATCTCCAGAGGCAGAGAAAAAAAAGTTACAACCCTTTGGACAGAAGTGGAAAAAGTTTCTAAAATGTAGATATGCAGGGTTTGAGGAATTGTGTGATGTAAGGAATAATAGCATAGGACAAAACAAGGTGATGGGAGAAGTAAAGGTGCAAAAAGATGGGCTTAGAGAAAGTGTACATTAGGAGCAACAGAATAATTATCTGAAATTATCAAACTCAGCTTTGGATGCAAAAAGCTGTATTACGTGTAGACAAAAGATGAGGTCCTGTTCCATGAGTTTACTTTGAACTTCCATAGAATAACATAGAAGGCCAGAAAGTTAAGTGGCCGGAAGCTTGTGGTCAGATTTGTGGATTTGAGGGGTGTTTTCAAAACGTTCACCCAATCTGTGTTTGCTCTCCCTGGGAAGTGTTTCTGATCTTATTTCAGATTTCCAGCATCTAGATGTTAAGGGCATGGTTAGGATGAATAGAGAGAAAATATTTCTGACAATTTGGGAGTCTAAGATCTTGATGTACAGTTTAAGAATTAGAGCAAGCTCTTTCAGGAATGAAACAAGGAATACATAAAGCATTGAGGTTTTAAAATCTCTTCCACACAAGGTTAATTTCAATGTAATATTAATAGATTTTTGTTAACTATGGTTTTAAGAGCTGTGGGCATTGGTGGCTATGGGAAGTTATTTCACAGATCAGCCATAATTTCATTGAGCAGCAGAATTGGGTCATGGTACTAAATGGCTAACTCCTGTTTGTATGTTTCAGTGTGGTCTGAAATGATGAAAGACATGGCTACAACATTAGCCATCCTACTTAAGATTGCAGTCAGAGGCTGCAAGTCATTGGTGAAGCCATGCACTTTTGAGATTGCTGTATTTCATGCTCCATGGATGAAGACATCATCAAAAAAGCCTGTGGCAGCATACCATTCATGCACAGTCCATTTTCAAACACCTGCCTGCACATTGTGCATTCTCTGCTGCTGCAGGAGAAGCATCCTGTTTGATAAATGCCTTTGAAGTGCAGCATCTGCGTGTGGCTGGCCTTGTGCTGTCTGTGCTAGATTAGCCACTGCTAGCTCAGATTACCCATCTTCTCTTGTTCATCTGTGAAGTGCAAGGTACCAAATAAAAATTCAACTCTCTTTTGAACTTGTCCCACATAGGTATGACTGCCTGATTGTTACATATCCACTGTTTAAGCCACTAAGGCCTCCTCCTGCAGAGCACGAGATTACCAGGTGGGGACGAAAGACATGAAAGAGTATTACGAAGGTTAAAATGTTTGATATAATCACTATGAAAATGATCAAATTTCAAGAGCTGTTGACATCACGTCAATGTGATACATTTTCTGTGCCATGTGGCTCTCTGATATTTAATATCGTCGCTGGGTATTTTGCAGATCCTCAGCTCTAGTAATCTGGTAAGCCAGACATTATTCATGAGAGGTCATTGACTTGCAACAGTAGCTGTGTTCCTCTCTTGACAGATGCTGCCTGACCTACTGAATATTTCCAGCATCTTCAGTTTTTAAGTCTAATAGCCATAGTTCTGCAGTACCCACTTTGTTATAGTTTGTAATTTAGGGAATGCTGAAGGGCCACTTCTGGTTCTTTGCCTTTTCTTGATGTTTGTTGTTCTCTTGCAAAAATGGAAAGGAGAGGGCATTGAATGAGAGTCATGTGGTGTGTCTCCCTGATAGATGCAGAGTATTTGTACTATGAGGAAGAGACATGACATTGCATGAGAATAAAGGTGTATGCCAGTGGTGGATGACTAACTTGACATATGAAGAAGTGCAGACAAAAAGGGAAGGGTGCACCTGCAAGGCAAGTTGGTGAGAGGAGAGATTTACTGCAGTGATCTTGAGAAGGACGAAAGAGAGGCATAATAAAGCACACATCAGGGTGAAAGTCAATGTGCATTGCACTGACATTTCTTGGCCTGCTGAGTTAATTGAATAGCTTTCTGTGTTTGTCCCATTACTGTGTGACTAGTCTGCTGCTGACTTCCTTGCAGTTTCCAAATACTGCTTCCGCTGCAGGCTTGTCCTTCTTGTCACTAAAAAAAAACTCTCTTCAGACCATACAGTCCCAAATGCACATCCATGACAGGGATGAAATGGGACACAGTCTTTGTCAACTTGACACCACATAGTCTGTGGGTCTTCATGATAACTCCAAATTCTTTAAGATACTTGGAGTGTCCCAAGCCTCTCTATCCCACATTAAGGTGCTTCTTAAATAACTCCATTTGACTCCTATCTCTTATTTCAGTTTAGTAACCACTGCCGTGAAGCAATGTATTACATTTTCAAAGGCATCATGTGATGCAGGTTGTTGTGGATAACTTCCTGCTTCCACTCCCAGGCCTTTGGTTGCAGTCCATTGTAGAATCAACAAGAACATGTCTAATCCAACCTGAAGTATTTGGCCATAAAAGTGTGAAATGGAGCATCTAGAATTCACGGCCCAGATACGCAGATGAGCAGGGCATAAATTGAGGTGGGTCATCTTTAAGGAAAGAGATGCAAAGGGCATGCAGTTTGTATCCCTGAGGCTGGATGTGATACCAAAATCTGCTCATCACTTCCCAAAGCCAAATGCGTCAAGTGAGCTTCACCTTCAGGCAACGTGTCCCAATGACAGGAACTTACTGCGGGTAAACATTCCCCTCCTTCCCCCTCGCCTGCACTCCATGTCCTTTGGTTACCATCCTCCTTGGGAATCTTCACTCAACCAATGGGGTACAGAACTGTGAACAGGGTGGGTGGGGGATGTCTCTGATTGGGTGAGGCTGTGCTCATCTAGGCTTCACTAGGCATTTCCTAGAACTTTGTTGGAATCTGCAGAAGAGTTCGGCAGTGGTTGACATCATGGTTTCACTATTGGGATGATGGCCCAATGGATGTTCAAGGTTGTTTAGGAAGTTTCCTACAAATTCTCCTTATTTACTATGAAATCTTGCATGGAAAGAATATTTCAAATTGGAAAGCTTTCCCATGATCTCCATTGTCATGACCTCCAGGTTGTTTCTAGCACATTAAGATGTAATTACCATATAGGGTGCAATATACAATTGCCAATGAGAAAATTTGATTCATTGCATTATCACTCCTTCCTTTGTATGTATCGACAAAATATAAACTGTCCTGATGATGATACTCTTGAAGCACAAACAAGCCTGAATGTTTCATCACATTATGTCCACCCATATGGTCAGGATTGGAACATTGGGCCATTTTCTTTACCCTAACCAAAGAACATTGAATCTAACTGTATTACTCTCACCATCAACCAGGCTGAGCTCTGTAGTTCCAAATTGAACTAAGTGATTCCTGTATTTGGATAAAAAGCAGAATTAATATCAGCATTTCAAAAGGAATGAAACTCTGTTTCTCACCAGTATGTGTTTTGGATCTAGAACAATTCTGAGGAGGACAAAGTTTCATTGTGCCCCAAGCTAATTTAAGCTTAGATTTTAGAAAAGAAAGGGTGATGTAGAAGAATTATATTAACCTTTGGAAGAGAAATACAGCAAGATGTAGGAAAGTAGTCCCAATGTTTGATTTATTACTGGCCATAAGTTTACTAAGCTATGTTGGTTCACATTGCTCCTGACATGAGGACAGCTTAGGTCTGTGAAACAAAATGTTTCTGGATCATACACAATCCTTTACAAACTAGAATTAATGTCAATTGTGGGCGAGCCTATGGCTTAATCCCTCGTTTGTTGAATTGTGTTTCATAGTGATCTGGTGGGAGAGATGACAGGAAATGGAAGTCCTATTTGAAATATTGCAAAAATGTTGGTTTCTAGATCACAGACGTTGCACCTTATTGTACAGTTTTGTGTTAAGTTTTATGCAGCACACAAGTGGTTGGCTCAGGAGGATTCGATCCCACAACACAAGAAGCAAATTCATTTTTGTTTCTATATGTTGTGGGATCTAGTCCTCCTGAGCCAACCATTTGGCATGTTTTAATAACTTGTGTGCTGCAGAGTACCATGTATAGAAAAAACATCATAAATAGAATATATAATGTATATCAATGATGTGGAGTGATATTAATTTCCTTATTGAACTCTTGGTTAGCTTCACCTCCAGAACTGCCTGTCATTGCTCATCACTGTTATTGACCAATCCTTTCTACAATCAGGATGGTTTTCCAAAAAGAAGTTTTGCAAAGGCTAGCAATAGAGCAAATACAGTTAAGTGGCTCTGGTTTTCTTTTTGGTACCTTCAGCGTATATGCCAAAAATTTATCCCTCTCTCCAGTACACTCTCAGAAATCAAAACTTCCAGATATCTGAATACCTGTTTGTCTAAATTGTTTGATGTCAGATTAAATCTGGAGTATATTTTAATACAAGAAAACCTCCAGTTGGACCAAGACTTGTTGCTCCCTTCACATGTAAGATCAAGAAGCCCAAATGTCACCGTGGGGCTTAGAGGATTGCCAGTAATTTCATTTACAAAATGAGAGCTGTTCTGGCTATCAATTAGACGGAATACATGTTTTAATGAATATTGCTAAAAAAGCATATGTATAATTAAGATCATTCATCCAAGAAAGGCATTTTACAAGTTATTTAAATAATGTTGTGCATAATATATCTTAAATTAATATTTATAACCTGTGAACTTGAAATAATTCTTTTCCCTGGTTGCCCAGCCACTAAAAGCTTTAACATTCAAGATATCAATGGAAAGCATAGGAACTTTGATGTAGCAACGACAGATGTTCCATTCTGCAGTAACAGCTCTTAGAAAACAAGTGGCACAATATACTTAATTGCTTAGTTATGTGGATTTTATTTATTGTGTGCTTTTAATAAAAGTGAAAACTGCAGGGGTGATGTGGGATAACAGCAGGAGGTTTGTTGTAAACTGTTCTGTAAGCCATTGTCTTTTTTTTCCATTGTGAAATGTTGGTATTGCTCCATAGTGGTGGAACTCAGAGGTTTTTTTTGAAGAATAATGCCTAAGGTGAGGTAAATTTTGGTACGGTGAAACCCAGCCTGGATTGTAGGTGAACTCCTTGAGAATTATAGAGTCATAGAGTAATACAGCATGGAAACAGGCCCTTTGGCCCAACCCGTACATACTGACCAAGATGCCCAGCGAAGCTAGTACCATTTGCCCACATTTGACCCATATCCCTTTAAACCTTTCCTATCCATGTAACTGTCCAAGTGTCTTTTAAATGTTGTTATTGTACCTGCCTCAATCACTTTCTCTGGCAGCTCGTTCTATTGATTCACCACCCTTTGAGTGAAGACGTTATCCCTTGGGTCCCTTTCAAATCTTTCTCCTTTCACCTTAAACTTGCGTGCTCTAGTTTTTGATTCTCTGGGAAAAAGACTGTGCATTCACTCTGGATTGTTGGGCCTTTATCTCGCGCCTATTGAGATAATCATGGGCGAGTGATGATAAATAGGGTAAATGTCAGAGACCCAGGCCCCAGTGCTTAGAGTAAATGGGGAAGTAGTGACCAGCAGCATCCTCATCATAAGTTGGATGGGGGGGGGGGGGGGGGGGCGGGGTGGTGGTGGTTGTGGGAGATGGAGGTCAGGCCAGTGAGGCCTTGCCTCTCTAATTTTCCATCATTCTCTTCTGCAATCCCATCCTTGCATCGACTCAGAGGATCCAGTGCTATCACTCTCTTGAGCTTTGTACATGAAAGGAGCAAAATACAAATTGGCTTATTTGTTTCAACTATTGGTCAACTCCTTTAAAATGCAGGCAGTGTTATTTTTTCCGTAAAATTATGCTCTTTCAACAGAACTGACAAACGATCTTTTGCTCTGGTTGTAATGAAACAAACTTTGTGTTATTTAGGCACTGATGATATGTGTCTTATCTTATTTCTTTTTGATGATAGGGAATGCTTGTATTCAGTTTTAAAATCACACATTTTCACCTGTTTTATTAGCTGCTTATTTTTGTTTTGAAAAGTAGAGCAATTAATTGTCTGTAGTAAATCGTGTTCCATCTCGGCTGAGAGTAATAGCGTGTATTGTGAGCCCTTGTTATTCCATTAGAAAACACTAGTCATTATTAAGCAATGGTGCTTTGCAAAGCCTGAGCAGCAGTACAAAAAATACTGATTAATTTTTAAGCATCTGACGAGCAGATATTTTGCCCAAGGCAGATTTGTCAGTTTCAAAGTGTGTTTTTATTAATTTTGTATTTTGCATTTTGTTAGTGGAAAGAGCTAATTCTGTGGGGACCGCCAAAAGCTATAGATGGTTCTACATCACCAGAGAGAGAGACCTGTAGTGTGTTTGATGGACCCAAAACATTGGTGTAAATTATATTTATTTCATCAATTCTCAGTGACTTTGAATTTCTCTGATAGCTCAGTGTTAAAATTGGTGGAATATAATTTCTTTTCAAACATTCCAAAGATTATTTCTAGAAATCTTATTATAACAATATTTTCATTCAAATTATTGCAGTGCCTATATTTAAAACAAAATGTACATTTCAGCCTATTCCAAGTGGATAGTTACAGTATCATCTGTCAATGCAAGTTATATATTATAAACTTAATATTACAAGAGTTAAAAGTAAAACAAACCCACCCAATGAGACTGGGAGTTCTATAAATTCTAGTCAGTCAGCTTCAAACAGCATAGAACAAGATCCCAGAAAACATACCCCAAGGCCATAATTTGGTGAAGCTTTACCTGCAGCTGACTCTAACTAGCTTTATGCCTGCAGACAAAAGCACATGATCTCCTTCTGCTTGTTCTTTAAGCTCTATTGTAAGGGTTACCCAGAGTGCTTTAATGCTGTCACCTCTTATTAGCCCTGATGCCCTCTGGTAATTTCTTGTTACTCAAGTAATTTCAAATGGATGTGTAGGTAGCTGTCATGAGAGAGAAAGAGAGAGATTCTATAGTAGCTTCTACATTTCTGTAGGCAGGGCAACTTGGTTTCATATATACGAAAAATATACAAGAGGCTGACAATGATGCATGTTCTTTAGATTTCATTACCAGACCTCAGAAAAAAATACCCAGTGTGGTATGCTATTTCAATTTGATATTCTTTAATTAAGTAGCAAAATGAAGACCATGAAGGATTTATGATTGATATTTACTGAAATATTTTAATTAAGCAATTAAGAAAATATGATCTTTTATCCTTCTACATCAGCTGCTGTTGATGATTACTCATTTGCATCTGTTCACAAGGATGGAACCATTTTTAGGTTTGAAGTGAAGATGTTACTCAAATCACTGCTTCAGTTTATATAGCTAACAAAATTAAATATGATCCTCCGCAATCTTTAAAATAATGTGGGACTGAGGATGGATCTGTTGGTTTCATGGCTTCAGTTTGAGTCCAGCAACAATATGTAAGGCAAAAGTCCTATTAGACTGTTTGCTGGTATGTACTTGAATTGAGCTTGGGAAGATGTAACCTGCTTCAAACGGAGGAAAACATGAGCACATTACCAATTCTTGAAGAATTGCTGTATGACAACTGATCTTTTTTTAGCTTGAAGCAAATGGGCCAAATTAGGCTGACTGTCGGTTGACAAATATGCTCAGGCAAACACAAGGGTCTGTGATGAGCTGGTGGCCATATGCTGAGATCAGCATTGGAGCTCTGACACTTTGAGGAGAAGAACCTGATATATTTTCCAGTTGATGCTATTGGAGCCTACTCTGCCTTACAGGACACCTCATGTAGGGCCCTCAACATCTGGAAAAGGTAAGTTTACATGGGTGGGCACCATAAGTAGCAACTCTGAGCAGTGGGCCATGTTCTGGATGATCCAACCCAATATGTTTTAGTGTCATTTTCTTCTAAATATATTGCATTATTTTATATATTCAGTTTCTTTGGACATTGTGACTATGTTGTTGGATTTTTTGAGTTGTCGATGTTTATTTTGCCCAAGCTGCATAAAATGCATTATATAGTATCAATGGGTGAGGGAAGTTAGTAAAGTGCAGTTGTACAGGACCCTCACCATCCAGGACATGCCCTCTTCTCATTACTACCATCAGGGAAGAGGTACAGGAGCCAGAAGACCCATACTCAATGTTTCAGGAACAGCTTCTTCCCCTCTGCTGTCAGATTTCTGAATGGTCCATGAACTCGACCTCGTTATTTCTCTTTTGCACTATTTTATTTATTTTTTGGTAACTTATAGTAATTTTTATGTCTTGCACTGTACTGCTGCTGCAAAACAACAATTTCACAATGTAAGTCAGTGATAATAAACCTGATTCTGACTTGATCTTCAACCTTTCAAGTAGATCTTATGCATTTGCAATATCATTCAGGTTTTTTTTCTTGTGAATGTCAGCTCAACTTTAAGAACCATGAACCATTTAAGTGCTAAATTTTAAACATTTTTAATGCTTGTACTTTGAGAAGTTTGTTGAATTGAGGTCTCTATTTGCAATACAAAGAAGATTACAAAACCAGTGAAAATGTCCTCTTGAGTGTAGGCCCTTCAAGAATTGACAATGTTAAAATGTTTTGGAATTTACCATTGATACCCTATTTTACTTTAAAGGAGACAGGAGACCCGACATGCTGACTAAAGTAAAAAAAAGGGCACTGCAAGTGACTCATAAAAACAAAATACTGTGGCTATTGAAAATTTCAAAAGAAATCAGAAAATATTGGAATGCACAGCAAGTTTAACATTTTGTACGAGTGTACTACTTCAGCATTTAAAAGTAAGAATGCACATAATGGTCTGAATTTACCTAGCAGTGTCTGATGCCAGCAGTTGCCACACTCCTGAGCTCTCTGAATTTGGATGCAGATGGTTTATTATCATGGCAAATCTTTAAGTGATACGATGGGGAAACCTGCCCCAAAACTCTGACAGCTTTGAAAGCCAACAAAGCCTTACTGTCAGCTGTCAAATCCATCATATTTTAAAAATTTCTGAATGTCTAAAGTTATAGAATGAAAAATACTTTATATCATAAGTATGCAGACAAAATATTGGAATATTTTTCTTTAGTTTTATCATTAATAAATTCATTTTTAAAAATTATTCTTGTCAGGTCTTAATCCACTAATAACTTAATTCACAAATAACTGCGACCAAACTTGTAAAGAGGAAAAAGAACAAAACTTTTGTAGGTTGTTCTTGATTACAATACTCTCAGTTCAGAGAAAATTTTAAACTCTTCTAGTTGTAAAGTGAGTAACAAAGTCATGCTCTGCTTGCACTTTTAGAGAAAATGCTTTATATTGATTTTTTTTTAAAAGCTCTGATGTGTAGGCAATAAAACAGAATGGCACCCTTAATTGAATTCACTTCACTCAGTGGGGGGAGAAAAAAGTTAAAAGTGTGATACTTATAAAATTTAATTTTGTGACCAGCTCATGGCCCACGTTCATTACATGGGTTCACTTTGGTCTCCACTGTTCTACTTGTACCCTTTGGAATTTTTTTTTGTTATTGGATGCTGAAGTACACATAACGACTTGTTGCCTTTACCCACCCACCCCATTTAAAGGGCTGGAGGGAGTACTGGAAAAGAGCATTTAACTGTTCCCCTGCCCTCCATAGTACTTGCGGCTTTACAATTATAACCGCTATACTGGATGTAGGTACTTCCTCATGAATGCATCTCTAAATCAATCTGATGATGAATCCCTCCAGATTGCTTGCGCTTCATTTCAGAAGACTGCTGATTCCACAGGCTGAGTGAACCTTGGTATTTCCAGTGTCCTCTGTTTAAGCTAACACATTAAACCATGTTTGGCTTAAATGGACTTGCCTTTGTGAACACCAGCTCCATGTAAAACTGTGTTTATAAAATGGACAACCCATGATAGAGTCACCAATACCCCACAAAATAGAGGACACTTCTTCGATGAACAATAGCATTACGTGGAAACACCAATACCCCACAAAATAGTGGACACTTCTTCGATGCACAATAGCATTATGTGGAAAAACAAGCATTCTCAAATTCTGTTCTCACATGTAGGATAGTTGGCTAGACACATGAATGTGGGAAATACGTTAGAATATGATTTTATTCAGCAACAAAAGTGCAATACAAATACGGAATGTGACTGTTTTGGTCTGTTCTGTATTGTGGACATGACCTCGTTCCACAACGCTCTTCCGGAAATGTGGAGTATGTTACTTAGCATCATGCAAATGTACAGGCTGCATAAGGAGCAATGCCACAGAGTATAGGCAATGGATCAGATGAAGTCAGAGAAATTAAGGGGATGGAGGCAGGGAGGCATAATGTGACTTCATTATGAAGGATTTTGTTCATGGTTTTAACAAGAGAGTTCTCATGTGGTATAGATGGAGCAGGTGCTGAGCTAAATATATTCCAAGAGGAACTGGTATAAGTAATGGATGAGGATTTAAGTAGAAAGAATGCATTCAAAGATCATGTGCAGGAAGGATAGGATATATATGGGCAGTGGATTGGCTATCCCTGTTGACAATGGCCTTAAACATACTATTTGCTCTTTGGGCATTGATTTCAATTAGTTGTTGTCCTGTAAATTCTGATCTCCCTGAATATTTGCCCTGTGCATATTGTTCTGATTTATTATTTCCCCTTGTAGAGATTGCTACCTTGAATATTTGACTGTGTACTCTAAACTTCTTGAATGGTTACCCTTGAGGACGTTGACAGCTCTCAGTGTTTGCTCTTGTAAACATTGGTTGGGCTCAGTAAATGGCTATGTAGAATCTGCTGGTGCTCAGGTAACTGTCATGGACTCAATATCATGTGGCTGCAATTGAGTATTCATCTTCTTAGCCATTTGTAGTAATTTTGATTGACCAAAGCTAATGTGGTGTAATAAAGTAACTCTGTGCAACAATAACTGTGGCAAATGATGTCTGGCACCTCAACTCAACAATGAAGCCATTTAATGCAGGCGTTCCAATGTATTTAAATGGAGATCATTGTCTCTGCATTGAGTGTCAGTGCCCACGATTGCCAGCAGCCCTGTTTAAATAGAGCGGCAATAAAAGTTATAGAGCAATTAAGCCATGACAAAGGAGAACATAGGGCTGCAGACATAATTTAATTAGGAATTATTAACCTTTCTAAAATAATCAGGCTTCCTTGCTAGAGTCAATCCTCTATCCTGTCAACTATTAATTCGTGAGCTCTTTTAAATATCAAACAATGGGCAAAATTATAGAGCTTTCGGTATGGGCTTCTTCATGATTAAAGCATACTTCATGTACCTATGTGCAAGCTGCTACCCATCAATAATGATCATTCATTTTCCCCAGTCAGATTAGGGCTCCTTACAGATACTGTGAAAGTATGTTATTTTTTCTTGTGTGTTATGCTGTGGTTGTCTGCTGAAGGGGAATACATGCCTGTTCCTCTTGAAACTAGGAAGCAAAGTATTTCAATTATTCTCAAGTCTCCTGTAGTTCAAGCTGTTCATGTAATTATTGTAGCAGAGTTAGAGTGAGAAACTGTTCTAAATAGAATTGGTATTTTTCCAGCTTTTCTCCTGATCCAGATTTTCTCTCACAAATTTTCAAATTCTAATTTGGACATTGTCTTTGTAATTGCACTCAACTAATCTCTTTTCAGCAATGTTTTGTGTCAAATAGATTTTTAGAAGTTTGTGACAAGAGAGAAGTGCGATAACGTCAAGCAGCACCTGTAGTAGCAACAAATTTAAATACCCGTAGGCAAAAAAATATATAGATTTCTGGCACAGTTATTGGGTGCTCCAAATGCTGAAATGATTCCACTATAATGTCCAAAACCCTCACTCACATTTGTTGCATAAGTTGTACCAGTTGCTAGCCAGTCTCTTCAACTTTCAGTTTTTCCATCAGAACCGTAGGACATGCCTTGGTAGGTTTACTACTGGCTGCCTCATCTTTTCTAGAATGAGATTGTATTTGCCTTTTGTTTCCCTATTTCATGAAGGACATCTGTGTTCCTTTTGTGCTTTGCACAGCCAAAATGATTGCTAGCATTGAAACAATCTTCATGATCCTGTCACAGTGTACCTCTATTAGTTCTGTCTACGGTACTTTATTAATTCAAAGTATGGATGTGGGATTTTTCTCTTCTACTTTGAAAGCTTATCATAGCTCTTGATCCTTTGGGTTTGCTGCCTTCAGTGAACACCTCACAGGCAGCTTCTGTTTGGTCACTAAGCGATCCTGTAAATTCTTATCTCAGTCTGCAAAATCAAGAAATGTTGGACCCATTTTCATTCAGTCTTGTTATGTGGGTCGCCAGCAATGCTAGAATTTTAATGGTCATTCCCAACTACCCTGAGAAAGTGTTAATGAACTGTCTTCCTGAACTCATGTGGTGCAGGTTCTCCCACAGCACTGCTGGATTGGGAGTTTCAGGAATTAGACCTAATCTTCACCTTATTCTCTTCCTGGCCAGTTGATCATTTCTTGGCTTTCTGAAAACAACAAAAGGGTTAAGGAATTGTGGAGTCAGCTCAGCAGATGTGTAAGGTTACGCTGTCTGCATCTAAGAAATCAAAAAATTGTAGGATGATTGGAAAATCGTATTTGAGGAGGATTAGATGTGAAGATATCCTCATCTCCTGTTGTCTCTATCTCAACCATAGTTTCAGCAATAGCTTCTCCAATTATGGTGGGTATTCAATGGGATAAAGATAATGCTGCCATGCTAGTTCTAAACTGATTACCTGCTATTGCCAGTGATTATACTCCACCTATCCACCATTGTTGAATAGTTAGCAGTGTATGCAAGTTGTGCAACCTAGTAGAAGTATGTGGGTACAGTGAAACAAAATGAAGTTAAGAATGAGCCCGGATTGATGGTGCTTTTTGGCAGGTGGGTGATGGAAGTGTGATGATCGGAGCGGTGGCTGGGGTGCATTTGATGGGGTGTGACATTTGCGGATGCATACACTGGTCTTGATCAAGTGTGAAGTTATTGAAGATTTTGCAACATTCAACCAGGCCCTCGGAGTTGACCCAGCATTGATATTCAGAGCTATTGCCTTTCACCGCCTTCACAATATTTTTAGATGGTCTCCAGTCCATTGCTCACAAAGAATGTCTCTCCACCAAGTCTTCTACTGCTGCCCCAGAACCGACTTTCTTTCCATGTTGTACTGTTCTTCATTGTTTTCTAGGCCAGGGTAAGTTCCAGAAAACTTGACACAAACCTGTTGCAGTTGCAATGTGTATCCCCATTAAGATATGCAGGCTGGTTTTAAGTCATGAAAGCTTGCATTAAATGGTGCTAGGCACTCCTAGTATTTGGTCCTTTGCTAAGACATGCAACCAGTTGGATGTATATACCTTGGTCAGCAATGGCTGATGCAGCAATGTACAAATAGACAGTCTGAAGCTGACGTGCAGGAACTGATTCATTAAGCATTGGAATCTTGAGTCTGCTTTTGTGGGGCTATCCAATACATCTCCCTCTATATTCTCTACAACCAACTAGATTTTATCCTCATAGATTTGGACTAGAAAGTCACAGTTGCACACAACTCTGATGTGACCTATATCTCCTTCCAGCCAGACTAGTTTGTATTTTTGGAACTGGCTGAGTGAGCAGGAATACTAACTATTTTGATTGGGAATATTTGGATAATTGGTAAATTATTGCAAGCCAATTCAGTTGGGTCACATTAGATTTCTAATTTATTTTGGCACTCATCTGAATCTTTGTTAAACAGTGGCATCTTGCAAAAAGGTGTAAAAGTACCCACTGGTACCTGTTTTTCCCAAAATATTTAAAATGGCATGGTGGAGCCCTTAAGGTTACAAATAGTAGTAATTCATCCAAATGCATTAATCAATTTATTAAAATTGGTGCACTTAGGAGTTTACGGTATGGGGCAAAGAGACTAAGGAGCATTGAATGCATTCTTGAACACAAAGCCAACTGGCCCTGTGTAGAATGCTATTGATTTCTTTGTGAAAAGCAAGCATATTATTCAAATCAGTCAAACACCATTTTGTAAATTGTTCAATAAAAATATGAATGTAATTAATTTAGTGGCAAAGAATTTGATGCAACCCATAGGGAAAAAGAAAAATGCTGATTTGACAAATGATCTTTTGCTTATGGGCCCATTCAGGACTGTCACTTTGCAAATTAAGCACTGGTTTTTCTCTTCACAGTTGGTGGGCATGCTTGGCTTTGTCCCATTATAGCTATATTTGCAGTTCAGCTTCTCACTTATGCGGCTTTTGCTGTGCTGCTGAAGTTCCCTTTTCCCATGGGTGTCTATTGGCATAAAAATAATTACGCATCTTAAACCATTAAGATGTAATTAATCTAAGGCAAAATAATGTTTGGTGCATGGGCGAAGAGGCAACAAATGTGTGTATGTGTGGGGATTCATTTGGATAGAATTAATAATTATTATTTGTTGTTTAATGGAAGTCTAAGAGCTGAAAAGATGGTGGCAGAGCTAAATGGTCAGAATAAGCAAAAGCTAAATGACCCAGGTAAACTTGTTCTCCTTCTTGATCAATTTTCATCCCACACTTCCCTCATTCTTGCCAAACCCTCACTCGGAGTAATAAAAAGGGATACCTTGGCTAAACAGAACACCGCTGTCAAAAATGTGTTTTTAACCTTCACCTTTGGTGAGCTGCAGTCATGGTGAACCACCAACTATCAGAATAGTTTTGGGTTGGAGCTCGGGTCCAGTTACTTTATAAGGAATATATTAGGTTTATATTTTTCTACTGCACAATAAATGACTATATTTCAAAAGAAGTCATTGACTTTCAGCTGCAGCAGGTAGTATGCTTTGTAATCCCCTCCTGAAATTTAGTTCAACTGTCAATTTGACTTGAAATTGATGTTGATAATTTCCAACTCCCAGTTATTCAACTTAAGGAATAGACTCAGTGGGTTTCAAGCAAAGACCCCACAATAGTCGTAATTATTGAGTCATTAACAAAAATAAGTGGCATTAATATTTAAAAAAAATCCCTTTTATGCTTGTCCAGAAACATATCAATGCACTTCACAAATAGTTTCATTACATGGCAGTGCATTATTATAGTGGTGTGATGCTATAGGTTTGAAACTGTGAAATGTGCTAGGTGCTCATACCAATGGTGGACTGGTGACTAGTTAGAGAGGGGCCAACATTACAACCATCAGTAGTGGTACCTTATGTACTGAAGGGGTACTGGCACTATTTTTGGGACAAAAATTTGCTCCCTGGGACTGTGGTGGATGACGGTGGGGAGAGTGGCTAACAGTTGGCAGTCCCCAGTTCTGATCAGAGCCTGGAGCAATGTAGTAAGGGAGAGCAATCTAAACCTGGAGGAGGATGGGCTCTTGATCAGGTTAATAGCTGTGGGAAAGTTGATGATTGGGTTTGTAGCCAGTGGAGCATCAGTGATGCTACAGGGTCAGTGATAAGGTTTGTGGCTTGGGAAAAAGGATGATCAAGCTTGAGGACTGGGACAGTGATTGAGTAGTAGCTGACTGGCTGATTAAGTAACTGACTGGGAATATGTTGGTGAATCAGGTTGATTGATTGCAGAGGGCCAGGGACAAGAAAAGGTCAAGAGAGGGTCAGTGATCAGTTAAGAAGCCTGCAATTGATGGGTGATCGGGGAGGGGGGGGGGAGGGGGGAGTGATTTGGTGATTACGCTTAATGGACAGGGGCTGACTTAGTGATGGAGTAAAGTGGCTGGGAGGGTATTAGTCATCAGATAAACGGTTGGGGGGGCAGATCAGTGATCGAGGAAGT
Source organism: Pristis pectinata (assembly GCF_009764475.1). Lineage (NCBI taxonomy): Eukaryota > Metazoa > Chordata > Chondrichthyes > Rhinopristiformes > Pristidae > Pristis > Pristis pectinata. Next base: position 30,197,028 of record NC_067418.1, read on the forward strand.
CACTGGGAGAGGTCTTTTTGATCAAGAAAAAGACTGTGGGAGAATTGAGATCAGTTTACTGGAAAGGAGAAGGTCACTGATCAAGTCCGTGACTGGGAGAGGATCAATTATGTGGTCAGGAGATGTTGATAGTCAATTACCAGTTAAGTGGCCAGAGGTTTGTTAGTGATTGAGAGGGAAAATTTGCTGACCAATCAAGGGGGTGGGAAAGAGTTGGTGACCAAGTAAGGGACTGTGGGAGGTATGCTGATCAGGTGAGTAGCCAAAGGAGGATCAGTGAGGATCCATTGATTTCAAATATCCAGTCTTTCCAGAAATTTGGTATGTCCCCTTTGACGCTCACCAACTTTTATCGATGCACTACAGAAAGCATCCTATCTGGATGTATCACAGCTTGGTACGGCAACTGCTCTGCCCGGGACTGCAAGAAACTGCAGAGAGTTGTGGACACAGCCCAGCACATCACGGAAACCAGCCTCCCCTCCATGGACTCTGTCTATACCTCTCACTGCCTTGGTGAAGCAGCCGACATAGTCAAAGACCCCACCGACTCAGGTCGTTCTCTCTTTTCCCCTCTCCCATCAGGCAGAAGATACATTAGCCTGAGGGCACATACCATCACATTCAAGGACAAGCTTCTATCCTACTGTTATAAGTCTGCTGAACAGTTACCCTTATATGAGATTGGACTCCTGACCTCACAATCTACCTTGTTATGACCTTGCACCTTATTGTCTATCTGCACTGCACTTCTTCTGTAGCTGTGACACTTTACTCTGTATTCTGTTATTGTTTTTACCCTGTACTACCTCAATGCACTGTGTAATGAATTGATCTGTACAAACGGTATGCAAGACAAGTTTTTCACTGTACCTCAGTACAGGTGACAATAATAAACCAATACTGGATACCTAAAGTTATACGCATACATTAAGCCCCTTAGCCCCTCAAGTCCTGCACTACATTTAATAAGATCATGGCTGCCCCCAGAACACTAAGCAAAAGATGCATTTCACTGTGTTTCGCTGTACATGTGACTAAAAGATATCTTAATCTTATCTAATTGTAACTGTAAATCCATATTCCCATCTATCTGCTATAACCTTTTAATCCCTTGCTTATCAGGTATCTATTGACCTCTGCCTTAAATACATGAATAGACTCTGCTTTCTCTGCCCTTTGAGGAAGAGCGTTCCAAAGACATGACCATCTGAGAGGAAAGATTCTAGCTCATTTGTCTTAAATTGGTGACCCTTATTTTGATACAGTCAACCTTGTTCTAGGTTCTCCCACAAGAGGAAACATCCTTTTGATATTCACCCTGTCAGGATCTTGTACATTTCAATTAAGGCCACTTTCACCCTTCTAAACTCCAGTAGGCACAAGACCAGCCTACCCAACCTCCTAAGATAACCTGCCCGTTCCAGGTATTAGTCTGGTAAGTCTTCTCTGAAGTGCTTCCAGTGAATTAACATCAACTTGGTACACAGAGATGGTATCACCAATAGCCTATATAACTGAAGCATAATCTTTTAAGTTTTGTATTCAATTCCCTTAGCAATAAACAATAACATTCTGTTAACTTTCCTAATTACTTGCTGAATTTGCATTGTAGCCTTTTGTAAATCATGCACCAGGATGCCCAGATCCCTCTGCATCTCAGAGGTTTCCAGACTCTCTCCAGTTAGATAATATGCTTTTTATTTACATGCAAAGATGGATATTTTCCTACCTTATTGTCCATTTACCAGACCTTTGTACACTTACTTACTCTATCTCTATCTCTTTATAACTTCTTCTCACATCACCAAAAGCTTTTTCTGCCTTTATCTTGGCCATTTATATATGAATCATAAAAACTCGAGATCCATGTGACACATCATGCCAAACAGAAAAAGATTCTTTTATGCCCACTCTCTCGGAGTCATACAGAATGAAAAAGGCCTCGTGCACTTGCTAACCAGTGGGCACCCATCCACATTAATTCCATTGTCCAGCACTTAGCTGACAGCCTTTTATGCTTCTGGTTCCTAATAACTAGCCAGTCTTCTATTAATGCCAATGTTACCTCGTACACCAAGAGCTTTTATTTTGTGCAATATCCTTTCGATGCAGCACCTTGTCAAATAAATTCTGGAAATCTTAGTGTATTCATCAGTTTCACTTTATCCACAGCACATATTCCTACTTCAAAGAATTCCAATAAATTGGTCAAACATGATTTCTCTTTCATAAAACCACATGGACTTTACCTGAATATCTTGATTTTTTTTCTAAGTTCCCTGCTTGTAACCTCTTTAATAATAGCTTCTCTAATTTTCTCTATAACATATTAAGCTAACTGGCTTGTAGTTTCCTACTATTTATCTCTATTTTTGAATAAAAAAGATATATTTGCTATTTTCCAATCCAACAGATTGGAACAGATCCAACAGTGTAGGGAATTTTGGAAATTTCAAACCAACACACCAGTTATCTCACTAGCTACTTCTTTTAAGACTCCAAGGTGACTTCCATCAAGACCCAGAGGCTTGTCAACTGGCAACTCCAACATTTTGCTCATATTGGAAACATAGAAAACCTACAGCACAATTTAGGCCCTTCAGCCACAAAGCTGTGCCGAACATGTCCCTACCTTAGAAATTACTAGGCTAACCCATAGCCCTCTACTTTTCTAAGCCCCATGTACCTATCTAAAAGTCTCTTAAAAGACCCTATCGTACCCGCCTCCACCACCATTGGCGGCAGCCCATTCCACGCACTCAGCACTCTGAGTAAAACACTTACCCCTTACATCTCCTCTATACCTATTCCCCAGCACCTTAAACCTATGTCCTCTTGTGGCAACCATTTCAGCCCTGGGAAAAAGCCTCTGACTATCCACACAATCAATGCCTCTCATCATCTTATACATCTCTATCAGGTCCCCCCCCCCATCCTCCATCGCTCCAAGGAGAAAAGGCGGAGTTCCCTCAACCTATTTTCATAAGGCATACTCCCCAATCCAGGCAGCATCCTTGTAAATCTCCTCTGCACCCTTTCTATGGCTTCCACATTCTTCCTGTAGTGAGGCGACCAGAACTGAGCACAGTACACCAAGTGGGGTTTGGCCAGGGTCGCAGATAGCTTCAACGTGACTTCTCGGCTCCTAAATTCAATTCCACGATAGATGAAGGACAGTACACCATATGCCTTCTTAACCACAGAGTCAACCTGTGCAGCTGCTTTGAGCATCCTATGGACTCGGACCCCAAGATCCCTCTGATCCTCCACACTGCCAAAATGAACCACTTCACACTTATCTGGGTTGAACTCCATCTGCCACTTCTCAGCCCAGTTTTGCATCCACAGCACCTCTGACCTTTGTGTCATCTGCAAACTTACTAACCCCATCCCTCCACTTCCTCATCCAGGTCGTTTATAAAAATCACAAAGAGTAAGGGTCCCAGAACACATCCCTGAGGCACACCGCTGGTCGCCGACCTCCATGCAAAATATGACCCGTCAACAACCACTCTTTGCCTTCTGCAGGCCAGTCAGTTCTGGATCCACAAAGCAATGTCCCCTTGGATCCCATGCCTCCTTACTTTCTCAATAAGCCTTGCATGGGGTACCTTATCAAATGCCTTGCTGAAATCCATATACATTATATCTACTGCTCTTCCTTCATCGATGTGTTTAGTCACATCCTCAAAAAATTCAATCAGGCTCGTAAGGCAGGACCTGCCCTTGACAAAGCCATGCTGACTATTCCTGATCATATTATACCTCTCCAAATGTTCATAAATCCTGCCTCTCAGGATCTTCTCCATCAGTTTACCAACCCCTGAAGTAAGACTCACTGGTCTATAATTTCCTGGGCTATCTCTACTCCCTTTCTTGAATAAGGGAACAACATCTGCAACCCTCCAATCCTCCAGAACCTCTCCCATCTCCATGGATGATGCAAAGATCATCGCCAAAGGCTCCCCATTTTCCTCCCTCACCTCCCATAGTAGCCTGGGGTACATCTCATCCAGACCCAGCGATTTATCCAACTTGATACTTTCCAAAAGCTCCAGCACCTCCACTTTTTTTAATATCTACCTTCTCAAGCTTTTCGGCTTGCTGCAAGTCCTCACTACAATCACCAAGATCTTATGTGAAGGTGATTGTAATTTTCTTGAGTTCCTCTTTCCAATACCTAATTTACTGCTACTTCTGGGATATTAATTGTATCAACTACAATGAGTAATTCAACTGATCAATATTATACATTCAACAAATCAATATTATTAATTCATTCAGCTTGCTTCCTATAAGACCAATGCTGACTTGCTTAGCTTTTTTTTAAAAATAGCTTTTATTTTTTTTATTTCCAGCTATCTTTATTTCATCCTCTATTTTGTCCTACTTTATTAATTTTTTAGCCATTCATTTTTTATATTCAATCCAAATTTCTGACTTCCCACTTATATTTGCATAACCCATTTTTAACTTTTTTTAGTTAACCATGTGTTGTGTGAAATCATTCTTACTGTCTTAAGGATCGAGGACTCTGGACACAAGCTTTGTAGACTAAAACTAATTTAATCACAAAGGCAAACGCAGGACAAAATGGATGGGAGCAGACACACTCTCACTCATACGCAGGATACCGCGATCACGAGAGGGAAATCGCAACTGGGGTAAAATACACTCACACACACACACTGATACAAACAAGCACACAATAACAATGTACAACTTCAGGGTATACCACTTCAATGCCTGTCCCACACTAGCATTGGCCCTTACTGCTCCCTGAGTCTGAGTGAAACACTCCCTGACCATGTGGTGATGCACTCTTACCAATGATCTCTGCAGCATTGTCTCACTACTCCTGGGGTCATCAAAAGAGGAAGCACTAGGGGATGCAGCCCTTTTTATGGTGCTAGGAGGCTGGGTGGAGCCTCACTGATGTGATTTTAAATGAGCCAATGGTGTGGGAGTCAAAGACAAAGGTTCCTGCCACAGCCAATGGTCAGGCAGGTTCAGAGACAAAGGGTACTGGTCAGGCAAGTTCAGAGGCAAAAGGTACTCTCACACCTGAGGGGTGGGTGGAGCCGCACCTTGATTGACAGTAGTATCACTTCCGATCAGAGGAGCAATGCTGTCCTCTGGTCAGCGGGCGTCATTGTCGTTACTGTCACATGACAGCCATGTGGATTTCTCACAACACTATGCGAGTGGATCTTTCCCTAGGCATGTTTCTATTCCGTGTTCTGAAAGATTCCCTTTGAAGTCTGCCACCACATCTCAATTGACCGACCCTTTAACCTAATTTGCCAGTACACGTTAGCAAACTCTGGTTAAAAATGCCGATCTTGAACACATTTTTCTGTAAAATTCAATCATATTATGATTGCTGCTATCTAGGAGGTCATTAATCCATGATCAATTAAGTTATGGGGTAGAAGAGGGGAGGCTTGGGGATTGAGTCAGAGGCTATAGGAGAGGATCAGACATCAGTGGCCTTGGGTAAGTGATTGGGTAAGTGGCTAGGGAACGTTTGGTGATGAGTTAAGTAGCTGGTAGATGACTGGTAATCAAGTAACAGATTATTGGCTGGTAGAAGGTCGATGATCAGATTATTAGCTGGTAGAAGGTTAATGAACAGGTTACCCATGGAATGCCCAATAATGGTTGCTCCTGGGACAACTTGATCTAATTTCCCCCCACATTGCTCATGAGGCATATGGAACAAGGAATGGTGTAATTTGATGCATTATTAACAAAGAAATTGTGCCTAATTTCTATGCAATTGTGTTGAAAAGTAATCAAGTCAATATTAAATAGAATTATTGTTGTTTTATAACTTAAAAAAATCAAATTCTCAGTCACAAAAGTTGTGCCGTAAATATTTCAACCAATATAATTTATATTCGCTCTGCTAGCAATAGTTGCATGTGATCCTGTAGAATTGCAATGAGCAAACAGCTTGTGATGATTCCCCAAGGAAAGAGAAAGTTGTAAAATGTTCCACTTTTGAATTCCATTTGAATAACATTCTCTTCCTGCAGATGGGAAAACTGAATACAATAAAAATGTGAACTCTGATCCATAAAATACGTACAAAAGCAATGCCATCATTTGTTAAGTACATTATTCATTTAGATAGAATAAAAGATAAATATGAAAAGCCATGCCCCCTAGATATCACTGCCTGAGGATATTTTTAGCACACTATTATATCACTTTTGCATTTTCCTAATCGGGATCAAAGATTTAACTTTCATGAGCTGCAAATATTACAGTTGCAGCTATTAATCTGCATTATTCTGTTTTGCTTTTTCATTTCCATTGAGCTTATGTTGGTGCAACCTTGGTTGTCTTATAAGGAAATTATTTAACCATGTTCAAAACTTCCACATGCCTAAATCTTGTCTGCCACAAGCATCAACCCTGCATAGCTCTATCTTAAACCAGTTATGCATCATTGCTTTTCAATGTAACATGACAGTTACATTAATGTCTCCATGTAAATTGCTTCCTACACATAGTCAACAAACAGAATAACATGGAATGTTCATTGCTCTATGACAGCAAAAATTACAAGACTTTTATTGTATACATATTCAGATGTCTAAGCCAATTACTCTCTAAAGTAATCTACCTTCTGTCTAAGTTCACAGTTTGTTGGGGGCAGGGGGAAGTCTTCAGGAATGAATGGCAACTGTGATGAAAGATTGCTTCTTAACTGTGTATTCACAATAAATTGGAAAGCATTTTTGTCACATTAACATTCCTTCCATGTTTAATTCTGTTCTGTGGTTCTTCAGCCAGTGAGAAATTTGAAAATTGACTGAGAAAGGCTGAGTTAATGGTGAGACATTTCTGGTCCCAATGTTTCCTCTTGTCACTTACCTAGAGTACTTGTTAATACTAAAAATCAAATTAATATGAATTGCATTAAAATGAGGTGAAAATAAAAAAAAGCCTTTTGCTATCTTACTTTAATTGGGAAAATGTATTAAAAAATAAATGTGCAGTGAAATGTTTGCTGGCATTAAGTAGAAACTTTGAAACCTGTTTTCTCACAAATTCTGTAATAATATTACATGACATCTATAAATTGCGCACACACACTTTAGAGTCAAATGATTATAGGAATAGTTGAATCAGTTCAATGAGGTTTCAGTGGAGTTGGAAGCACCAAGAAAAATGCAGGGAGCAACATTATCCACTGTACATGGCCTTTGTCAAACTCACTGAAGCCTTTGATTCCCTCCGCCAGGAAGGACTAACAATCTCCTCAAATTTGGCTGCCTGCATAAATTCATCTCCATATTGCGTTTGATTTATGATGACATGCAAGCCATGATCCAGAACAGTTTCAAGCAAGGATGCACCATTGCTAGAAAACTTCTTTCAATCATTTTCGTCACAAGCTGCACTTTACCTCCAGCAAATTTCCTTCTGGGTAGGAACTAATCCAAAGTACCAATGGGAACCTGTTACATCTACATCACTTCCACTCCAAAGCAAATGTTACCTCAACCTCAGTGGTCCAGCTGCAGTACACAGATGTGTATGCTTGCGCAGGTTCATACGATAAATTCCAAGTCAATGCAAACTCCTTCACTGCAGCAGATCAGTGACCCTTACACTCATCATTCACATAACAAAAGTCCTACCAACTTGCCCTCACTGTACAACACCACCCTCCAGCAATGACACAAATCGTAGAACACTACAGCACAGTACAGGCCCTTCGGCCCACAATATCATGCCGACATTTTATCCTGCTCTAAGATCTATCTAACCCTTCCCTCCCACATAGCCCCCTATTTTTCTATCATTCATGTATGAATCACTTCCCATTATCCTTGACATCCACGTCTCAGTGAAGACAGATGTTGGTAATAAAACTCTGCAGTACCTTCAGTCTGCTTGCACAGCCTTTTGCTGACCGAGTCAAAGGGTGTTTGACAATCAAGACCTTAAGTCTGGTAAAATATCCCTGGCCTACCAATCAGTTGTGATTCACCTGTCCCATATGGTTCTGAGACGTGTACTACTCACAGGTACCTTAAGGCATTGGAGAAATACCACTAATGCTGTCTCTGCAAAATTCTTCAAGTCCACTGGAAGGATAAGTGACCAGTGACAGTGAACTCTCCCAGGTCAACATCATCAGTCTTGAAGCCCTAATTAAACTCAATCATATCCTTGGGTAATCCATGTTATTCTGTGCCTAACACCAGATTCCAGAGTTAAACACTGTTCTGAACTCTGTCACAGGAAGATGGACAGAGGAAATCACTCAAGAATGTCCTCAAAGACTCCATGATAAAAAGCAAGATCTCTACTGACTCCTGGAAATCCTTGGACCTTCACTGCTCAAAGTTGAGAAAGAGCATTCGGGATGGCATTGAAAACCCTGAGTCCATATGCACGAAGAACATAGAAACCCAGCATAAATAACTGAAGGAGTGCACCACCTCACAAACTATCCACCCACCTACCCATCCTGAGAAGCACCTGCTCCATTTGTGATAGGGCCTGCAAATCCCACTTAGGCAATATCATTCACTTGAGATCCAATAGAACTGAAGCAGAAGAATGTCATCTTCAATCCCAAAGAAGAAGATGTAAAACCAGTCAGAAATCTATCACTACTTTCCCCACGTTCAGTTGAATTCAATGACAGCAATGTTTGGCAAGAGGCCCTTGAGTGCCCTTAGGCCGAACATAGGCACTGAGCAGTTTGAAATCTACAGCTAGAGATTGCTCCAAACTTTGGAACACTTTTCCATTTTTAATCTTTCAGAAGATGTGATCTAATGTAGCAGTTTTTTTGCATATATGAATAGTAGGTTTATTATTAGTAGTAATTTCATTTTCTAGTGGGTTATTTTTTTTCCAAATCATAAAAATCTATCAATCCTGCCAGATAAGGTCATATTGTGGAAGACAGAAGAATCTCCAATGTGGAGTAGGTAGCAACTGGAGAGCTTTCTAAACACTGGAATTTTTTTTGGAAAAGCCAGATACTGCAAACAGTAAAGCCAATGAATTGAGCAAGAGATTACTGACCAGATGAACTTGCAGTTACTAACAAAGAGAAGCAGTCAGTAAGACTATGAAAAGCTTTGTGACATGAAAAATATAGGTGAGGGAAAGTTAAGGACAGAGGTGAGAAAAGCACTATATATGGACCTTTAAACATACTACTTTTTTCAAACTGTGAAATGTGAATACTGTAACATTGAATGTGTCTCCTGCTCCAATTCAGAAAAAAAAGGCATTATTTATGCAAATGTGATTCCATTGATGAAGAAGGGAAAAGATGAAGAATGATGAGGAGCTAGCAGGGCAAGGCTTCCAGTTCTGACAAGCTACAAGTAGTTTGGATGTAATTTCTTGTTTGAGGTACTGCAGTTTTCACGTGAGCACTTTCCTCCATATATCAGTCGGCTTAAGTAGTAGTACATCATAATAGTCTCACAGTCTTAGGGCCAACTTCAACTTAACCGAAGAGTGTGGAAAGGCAACCATAAGGGAAGGATTTGTAAAACCATGTAGCCACAGTTGAATACTAATCATCTACCAGCGGCAGGAATTCAACAGCTCGGGAGCAGGCAGCTGGCTGTTGTACTGGTTCCAATTCTATGCCAGTATGTATTCATGAAAAACTAATAGCAGGCTAAGCTTTCAAAAGATTTGAGCTCTCAACAATTCCAGCAAAGGGCCACCCTGACAATGACGCATAAAAAATACCTCAAGATGCTGCAGATATAAGTGATGCCATACAGCTACATATTCACTTGACTATTTGTACAAACTCTCTCATCACTCAAGAAAGTAGAAGGGATGCTTGCTTTAGTAAAATACTTCTACCAGATTCACTGAAATACAGTATTATTTTGAACACAGCACTGCATTGACTCTGTGTACTGTGTAGGGGAGGGGAGGATACCACCAATGTAAACAATAGGGCAGTGGAGTGGAGTTCAGAATAAATTGTGCGGGGAAGGGGTAGAGTAATTACTAAGTTTTACAATGAAGGTGGCAAAAGTTTCAGCATGAACAGGGTATGGAGGATGAAAAAGCAATTTAAATATCAAAATGAGGAGCAAAAAGTACCAGTTTGAGCTGGAAATGAAGAAGAAAGTGGGCTATGTGGGACCAAGAGGAGGAAAAGAGAAACCACATGATTAGCATGGGATGGACAGTTAACCTTTGTGACCTGGTACAAGAGGTGGAGGTGTGTAAGGTGGACTGTGGGGAGTGTTATAAAGGATGCAAACCAGCAAGTGGAGAACTGTGTGACCTGGAGAGGGGTGAGGTAGTGAGGGTAAAGAGGTCCTTTATATCACTGCAGTAACTGTCTGCAAGCCATGTATAATCATTTTTAGTAACAATATGACAATTTACACTTAAAATGACCTGGGAGCTGTTTTCCATTCAAAATAAAATCCAACTGCAAGACGTCAAGGCTCTGCAACTGGATAATGCCTTTGTCTTTGTCATTTGGGACCTAGTAAGAACAGTAATCCCTGGAATACAGTGCCTTAAACTTTAATGTTCCAAATTTAGCAAGAACTGCAAGGTCTGTTCCAGGAATGGTTGGCTGCATTGTCCAATGATAGCTGTGCCTAGACATGCTGGATCAGCTCATTGCAATAATTAGCATAAGCTTTAGCTGTATGCTGGCTGCTGGCCTAATTGGTGGAATCTGAAAAAGCTGGCCAGCTGCTCCAGTTTAAAGGGACAGCAGTCGATTTCCCTTTGGTGTTGGGTTGCACCTGAAGAGTAAAGGCCAGGGGTCTGATAGAACTAGTTGGCCGTCATCGACCAATCCAGTGACATTGGATTGCAAAATTTCAACTGCAAATTACATTGTGTAAGTCAAGATGCTGCCTTTTCCTTTTTCTATTTAAAAGGCATTGGTTACAAGCTATCCACAAAATTGGCTATACATCTACATTGAAATTATCAGCATCTTGAGCTCCCACCATGATCATTTATGAGTCTTGAGGAAGCCCCTGAAATTAAGCATTGTTTAGGGACAAGGAAACTAAAAGACACATTTTAAAATATCTTTAAATATTATTCCTTTCATCTGCTCTCATCCTTCTAAGTTTAGAAGGATGAGAGCAGATAATTCAATTAGGTCACCTCTCATTCTTCTAAGTTTAGAAGAATAAGAGGTGACCTGATTGAATTATACACAATTCTCAAGGGTGTTTGACAAGGTAGATGCAGAGTTTCACCTCACTGTGGTACCTAGAACCAGGAGTTATCATGTCAAAATAAGGAATTGGCCAATGAAGACAAAGATGAGAAGAGATTTCTACACCCAGTAGTTAGGGAATCTTTGAAATTATTTACCCTGCCTGTTGTGCCAACTTCATTTGAGTCAACATGAGAAACTAAATGGATGGTAACACTTGTTGGAATGTCTCTTGACTTCGATGTGCAGCCTTTGCACATTCAGACAGCCACAAAAGATGTAAGAACTTAAGAAAAAAGGAACACTTGGCACCTCAAGCCTCCCTCACCATTCAACATGACCTTGGCTAACCTGCCCCAGCCTCATCTCCTCTTCTGTGCTAGATCACCATAACCGTCAGCTCCCCAATCTTTCAAAATTTAATCAACCTCCTCTTTACACACCTTGTTACCTTTTGTGCAGCTACATAAAATGTAATGAAGCAGACCTTTGTTGTGCTAAAACAATGTCTCTTTTGCTCTATAGATATCTTGCAGTACTTGGCAAAGCAAGTGTCAAGATTCATGGTTCACTTCTGCATATAGCGTAATTCCTTTCTCATGGGAGAATTGCGCTTGTCGCTAACCATGCAGTGAGTAGCTTGAGAAGGATCATAAAGAAGAAGTAAAAGCCAAGAGATAGCAGAGGAGGGAGAGGAATTAAAGGAAGATGCAAGGGAGAAGGTAAGGCTGAATACACATGTAACCATGTTTGTTGTGCTCCCAAGAACTAATTTTCATCAAGGTCATGCAATACAATCAGAACTCTGTAGTCTCCTTCTGTCTCAGTTTGGCCCTGTTATAATTACAGTCGCAGCTAACAGTGCGTTGAAAGTGATTGGCAAAATAAGGCAAACTGAAAGTAGCATTTTCTCCTGTAGTCAATAAACATTGCAAAAAGCAATCAATGAAAGAAAAATAACAAAAAAGAAAAATAACAGAATACAAAATATACAGAACAATTTAGAGATGTTCAAAAGGATTAACCAACCATTGCGAGAGAGATCTAACGTTCCCATTTCCAGCTAGTGACCACTTATCAGAACTGGAAAAACGAGTAGTGATGCAGCAAATTTTCAGAGGCAGGGCAAGGGGTGGGGGGGGGGGGGGGGGGGGGGGGGGGGCGCAGAAAAGAACAAGGGGAAGGGAAGTTCAGTGTGGAAAACTTCCCCTAAATATTTGAACCCAGTAGAATAGTATGTGCCTATTTATTGTAATAAACCCTGTGGTTACAAAAAACCTTTCTACTGTAGGGATTCTGGTGAGATCCACTGTTTGCAGACCAGGGCCAGTGTTCACACTGGAAGCCTCAAGAACCACCTAATCTTGGGTGACTGGATTATCTTGCAATGGTCTCATTCTATAGTTGGCAGGGAAGGGACATGCCAGAAAACTTCACCTCATCTAAACAGTGGACACATCAGATCCTTAGTTGGACAGTTAAAAGCCAACAGACATTGACACAATAGGGAATCACAGCAGTCTATGCTGACACCAGTGCCGTTGGTCTATGCTGTCCAGCTACTTAGTGAAATTCTCTACTATATACCTTGCATGCCAAATCATTATCTGGTTGTGTGCGTGTATTGCAGCATTAGAATAATTGCTATAAAATGCAAAAATGCAAAATGAAAAACTGGGTCCTGTAAAAATAGATTTACTAATTCTCAATGATTCATTCTGTTGTCATATTATCATTGAAAATATACTAAATCACTTAGATTGCATTTTGAAGCATGTACATTATGCATTATTTATTTGCTTGAATGTGGAATTTTTCTATAATAAATTAATAGCATTTTAGCAAATTTTATTTCAGGAATCATCAACAAAACATGTAAACAGTGATCTTAGTACTGAATTAAACATAAAATATTTTTACGGTTGAGGATAGAGGAGAAGAAATTTCCTTGCCTCAACTTCAGTGGAATGCATTTTCAAAATTTTGCCAGATATAGTATTGCCAATGGAACTTGTATTCTCAGGTTCTTCAGCAGAATACTGCAGGCCTAATGAGGAAATCAATGCTGTCCATTGAAGGACGTAAAGGCAGGACACTCATGGCTAACTTTGGTCCTTTCAGTACATGCTGATGGTAACTAGCTTCATACACATGCTTCTTACACCAGAGGCCTGATACTAATCAAGATGTAAATCAACACATCAACTGCATCTCATTAAATCTACCACAACATAAATTAGCTGTGTTTAGTAAGTAATTTGGTGCACAATGCAATTCAATGTGAAACTTGCCTAGCTGTACTGAAAGGGGATTGTCTCCATTTCTGGGCAAATAGCCATGAATCATTTTTGCTGCAATGAAATCACAGGGAAGTGAAAAATTGATATTTTTACCCTAGGACAGCTATTTATTTAATTAATACAATGCTGTCTTTTGATTTGATGTAATTCTTCACTATCAAACAAAAAGTTTTCAGTCCCTTCAAAATTAAATATGCACTGGATGATTCTGTGCATAAATGCTGGAAATTCAGGAGGTCTCAGATTCATTTTTTAGATGATTGCAGTTGGAGCAGTATTGATACTATTAAAATTGTTCTCAATGCTTCCAGGTTAAAAAAGGGGAAACGAACCCACCAGCTAAGTTGATTAATATTCACTAATCCCAGCTCAGAGCTGAATGCTAGGGAGGACAGGATCAAGAATGGAATAATCTTTGAGGCACACTGTCTAGGCCAGGCATGGGTATTTGAGTAGCATAACAGGGACTTATGCCAGTGGAACCTCTACCCAGTATGACTCTGTACCTTCCGGAGAGGAGAGGAGAGGAGAACCAAAAATGAGGAAAGTTGGAAGAATTTAGGAAAATTGCATCACAGTCCTAGAGTCTTTTCCAGTTTTAGAATTGATCTGTTTTATGTGATTAACAATAACTGGCATAGGCTTTTTTTTTACATTGTACATTGTTAAGATGACCCAGTGCCATTATGTTGTCCATACTGGTTTACATGGCTATTGGATACACTGGCAACTTTCAATGAAAATAGTAGCACAGTCAGCCTTTTGAATATCTGCCAATTATGTTGATTTATGACACCAACTTTGGAGAAATATCCATCCAAATCAAGACATCAAAGTGACAAAATGACATAACAAATCAGTATTAGCTGATATTCTCAGTTCAAATACAAGATTCTTATTCCAAACTATGTAACTTGTTCTCCTCCTACAACCAACAAATTTTGAAAGTCCAAGCTTTACATCAACTAGCCATGACTGATCAGATACATAAGTCTTGCCTATTTCTTTTCACCTTGTGCTAAGGATAACAATCTATGGTCCACAACAGAAAGTAAACAATACTTTCATCATACAAAATTAGTTAATCTTTCCCTAAAATATTCATAACAGTAATTACTAGACTTCTGTTAAGGCACTGAATTGCATAGTGTTTTTTTTTCAGTCTTGGATGATCTAAAATTAAGGTGGCCTGGAGTCAATCAGATTAGTAATCTTTTTCCTGACAAAATCATACCTTTCAGTGGGGATCCCTGTTACAGCAACTGAACTTTTCCCAGCATTAGATGCATACTTAATGATGTCAATTATCGTGCAATGGATATTTGAAGCCTTTCCAATGTAAATTGGATCTCCCAGGTTGAAAAACAACTGTTGCTTGGTATTTTAGAAAAAGACAAGGAGTGCAATCTTTCAGGTTCTACTTTAAACCTCCATTTAAAGTGCTACTTGGCTTGCAGCAGGACATGCAATAAAGTAACTCCAAAATACACTGGAAATTGCTTCTACACCTCCCAAAGTACTCTGACTGAGTTTCAGCTAGGAAACAGCATGTTTTTTGTGAATTTGTACTGAGAAACTCATTGAATGGGAGCCTCTGTGGTCCTCCTGTACATGAGGAAGCGGTCCATCCCCTATAGTGTAGTGAGGTAGTGCACTGGAGAGACCCACTCCTCTCTACTGGCACCCCTCCTCCCATTTGGGTGCCCTTCCCCCTATTCCTGGCAGTTTCCACTTCAATGGAAGATGTGAAGCAGACAACTTTTCATTACACATTTGTAGGCTACGTGAAAGGGTTGCAGAGAACTGTGGGAGCAGGAACTTCATCTGCGCTTGTGAGGGAGGCAGCAGTACTTTTAATGGTGTGTAGCTTACTATGGTGTATCTTACGAGGTCTTGAGATTTTTTGCAACGTTACTTCAATGTGCATTGATTGTCACTCCTGGAGGTGACCATTTGAGACATCTACAGCCAGGCTCTTCATATGCTGGCACTGACAAGTTTCCTGATCCCACGGAACACAGAATCTCCCTCCTGCCTGTATTTCATTTATGAGAATGTGAATCATGGATCCTCTCCTTCTTGGTTGCAGCCTTTCTCCTCCATGGCAACCAGAGTGTGTGTTGCTGCTTTCTGGCTACCATTGAGAGTGTGCCTCTAAAGGTTGCCATCCTTCTGTTATAACTGCACAGCAAAAAGTGCTGGCAGTTGTACTGAACTGACTGAGATCCTGAGGGGAATTGTGCAGATCATGTCTTGGTGCTTCTTTCAGGGTGTAAACCTCCATAACATGGTTCCAAAGTTTTTGACCAGTTTCATCCTTTTGTTTTGAGGAAGACCTGAGTCGGCATTAACAGATACAGCAATGCTATAGTGCACTTGGAAAGGTGAAATTATTTTTCTGGGCTCATGTGTTCAAGCCCCAAAGAGGAAGTTAAACTCATGATTTTCTGACTCAGAAATGAGAATGCTGCAAATGGAACAAAGTTAACAAATAGGTGTGTTTAAGATAAAATTAAGATATCTTTATCAGTCACATGTACATCGAAACACACAGTGAAATGCATCTTTTGCATAGAGTGTTCTGGGGGCAGCCCACAAGTGTCGTCATGCTTCTGGCACCAACATAGCATGCCCACAACTTCCTAACCCGTACGTCTTTGGTAATGTGGGAGGAAACCGGAGCACCCGGAGGAAGCCCACGCAGACACAGGGAGAACACACAAACTCCTTACAGACAGCAGCCGGAATTGAACCCGGGTCGCTGGCACTGTAAAGCGTTACGCTAACTGCTACACTAAAGAGCAATATTTATAGAGCTATAAAGGTCACCTTGACCTATCTTGCCATGTCAAGATATTTTTTTCTTGCATTGTTCCAGAGCAGTGGGGTTTTCCCTCTTCACATGATAATCATAGACCAACATCTTGGGGCTCTCTCCATGCCTTGTCCAGCCATACTGTCCTCTATGGCAGCCAAAATGTGTATTCGAGCTACCTAATTGCCACGTGGAGAATGCCTTCAAATGTTTGTTCCTATCTTTGATTACTGTGCAGCAGTATGTTAGCGACTATAATATATTCAGAGTGCTTCCAACAGGAGGTGGTGAGTTCACAAACAAGGAATCTTTTTGGTGGTGGGTCCTGATTCAGCACTCGCGATATACACAAGGATCTTTTAGTGCACCAAAAAATATGAAATCCAATTTCTAAGCATACGTTTTATCAAAGGCTATTAAGCTCCTCAATCATTGCACTTATCTATAACTATTGAACTATTCCTAATGAGAACTGAGCTTCTTTATTCAAATATCTATGATGAAAGGCAGTTGCAGCCTTTCATAATTATAAATTCTGCATCAAATAATACATTTATTCCATAAATTGTGTAAAATACAGGGAAATCTGCTCATCTTAGGTACAAATAAAAGAATTACTTGCAAAATGTAAATACAAACATTTATTCAGGTGACTTCAAAAACAGCTTTGCTGGTTGCAAATAATGTTAACTTGAAGTGAAGCAATTGTATGCATGTTTTCAAGTGTCTCAGTGCCAGCCACTAACATTGTTTCAACCTGTGCTTTTCCAGCATCAAAATGTGCCCAGGTGATGATAATAGTCATGTGACACCCAGAATTAGTCATTCATGAGGTTTTATTCATAAGTCATGGTTCACTTATGGAGGAATCAGTTTTCTAAACTTCTTCAAAGGCTGTCCCTTGGGATCGAGGATGACTTGCTTCCACTACTGCTTTATGGGTTCTGAAAGGACTAATAAGGCTCGTGGAAAACATAGATTCCAAACATAAAATTATAATTTGACAGTTGCACTAGGGTACAACCACTCCTTTAACCTCTGTGAAAGGAAGCATGTTACTGGAGCTTTGCATTGGTGTGCTTCGAGTATGTATGCTTCTGTGATATTTTTCCCAACAACGACCTCTGAATGGCAGACATTTCTCCAACAGCAATCCATGAACAATGGACTACCCTTCTCATCTTTGGCATCTTGCAAAGTAATCACAACAGTGAAATCATCCTCACGAATCTGAGAGCATCTTAACTCATTGGCACATGGCTGTGCCAACACATCATGTTGCAACTCTGAAGTCTTCATCTTTCCAGGTGCAAGAGTCACTAGCAAAGGCCAACATTTCTTGCCCAATTCTAATTACTCTTGAAATGGAACCACTGGAGTCCTTCTGGTGAACGTTTTCCCATCATGCTGCTCAGTAAGGGAGTACCAGGATAGACCAAGCAATAATGAAGAAAAGATTATATATTTCTAAGTCAGGGTGGTTTGTGACTAGGAGAGGAACCTGCAAGAGATGGCATTTCTATGCAGTTGCTGCCATTGTTTTTTTTTAGTGGGAGAGGTCACAGACTTAGGAAGTGATGTTAGACTAGCTTAGGTGAATAACTGCAGTGCATTTTGAAGGTGGTGCATGCTGCAGCCAGGATGCTAGCAATGGATGGAATGAAAGAGTGGATGATCAGAGAGTAAGTGAGAGTGTTGTAGGAATAGTTAACTGAGTGTGAAGTGTCAGCAAGAGTTGGAGATGTAATGAAGATTGTTAGATTTTTTTTGACACTGGTCAAAATGTTGCTCCTAATGAAGTTGACACTGGCAACCTCCTGTTAGTGTCACCTGTATGTAGCCCTGGGGGGTTTCTGCTGTCCTTTTTAAATGAGAGATCCTTCCTTTGTGTGATATAATTCACTAGCCTCTCCCAATTCTTCTCGCTGAACCTGGGCTCAGAAAGAATTGATACAGCCACTTTCAGGTAATCAGTGCTCTCCAGTAACTGGAAGAGTGTTGATGTTTCTGGGTGTGCTCTTAGATTGATGAGATTGCATCTGTGTGGCTAAGTACTGACAGCTGCAAGGAATGGAATCGGGCTTTTCAGTTACACCAGCTGTTTCTGAAATAGTGTGGTGTTATATAAGGGAAATGGGCTACGTTGCATCTGTGCAAAATCACGAGCTTTAAAGTGGCACTAGGGAGGCAGACTGTTATAATGATTCAGATTAGTTTATTATCATATACACCAGTGTGCAATGAAATTCCTTGTGTGAAGCTCACGGTATATATGGTAATAATAAATACAACAATAAATACAGCAAAGAGTGCAAAACAATGAAGTGGTGCAAACTGAGGTAGTGCAAAAAGGAGTGCTGAAATGATAATAATGTAAGAAGTAAAATTAAGCATTTGAGAAAGTGGCAGTACCACCAGGAAATGGATGTGAAAGAGGTGATTGGTTCAGAAGTCTAATAGCAGTAGGGAAGAAGCTATTCTTGAATCTGGTCGTCCGGGCTTTCAAGTTCCTGTATCTTCTCCTGGAAGTTAGAAGACCGAAAAAGGAATGGCCAGAGTAGCAGGTGTCCTTGACAATACTGTTAGCTTTCCTGATGTAACACACCATGAAGATGGACTGGATGGAAGGATGTGATGAGCCTGTGATGAACTGGGCAGTAATTACCATTCTCTGCAGGTTCCGACAGTCCAGAGCACAACAGTTGCCATGCCATGCTGGAAAAAGTAGCACTGAGCAATTTTTAACCCAGGATGTTTCATTTCAAGTATACTGCAGCAAGTTAGTAAGGGCTAAGGTAAGAAAGGTTTGCATTTGTGTAGTGCTGTATAACTCATAGAACCATAGAACACTACAGCACAGAAAACAGGCCATTCGGCCCTTCTAGTCTGGGCCAAAACATTATTCCACTAGTCCAATTTACCTGCACCCAGTCCGTAACCCTCCAGACCTCTCCCATCCACATATCTATCCAATTTATTCTTAAGACTTAAGAGTGAGTCCGCATTTACTACATCAGATGGCAGCCCGTTCCACACTCCCAACACTCTCTGAGTGAAGAAGTTCCCCCTAATGTTCCCCCTAAACCTTTCCCCTTTCACCCTAAAGAGAGTACTTATCTCTCCCTATCCAGGTGGAAAGAGCCTATTCACATTCACTCTGTCTATACCCCTCATAATTTTGTAAACCTCTATCAAATCTGCCCTCATTCTTCCACGCTCCAAGGAATAAAGTCCTAAGCTGATCAGTCTTTCCCTGTAACTCAAGTCCTGAAGACCCAGCAACATTCTAGTAGATCTCCTCTGCACTCTTTGAATCTTACTGATATCCTTCCTATAGTTAGGTGACCAGAACTGCACACACCAATACTCCAAATTTGGCCTCACCAATGTCTTATACAACTTCACTATAACATCCCAACTCCTATACTCAATACTTTGATTTATGAATGCCAGGATGCCAAAAGCCTTTTTTACGACCCTGTCTACCTGTGATGCCTCCTTCAGGGAATTATGTATCTGAACTCCCAGATCCCTATGTTCCTCTGCACTCCTTAGTGCCCTACCATTTACTGTGTATGTCCTACCTTAATTTGTCCTTCCAAAACGCAGTGCCTCACACTTGTCTGCATTAAATTCTACCTGCCATTTTCTGGCCCATTTTTAAAGTTGGTTCAGATCCCTCTGCAAGCTTTGAAAGCCTTCCTCGCTGTCCACAACGCCTCCAATCTTAGTGCCATCAGCAAACTTGCTGATCCAATTTACCACATTATCATCTAGATCATTGATATAGACAACAAACAAGAATGGCCCCAGCACAGATCCGTGAGGCACACCACTAGTCACAGGCCTCCAGTCTGAGAAACAATAATCCACTACCACTCTCTGTCTTCTCCCACACAGCCAATTTCGAATCCAGTTTACAACCTTTCCATGGATATCTAGTGACTGAACCTTCTGACCTAACCTCCCATGTGGGACCTTGTCAAAGGCCTTACTAAAGTCCATGTAGACAACATCCACAGCCTTTCCTTCATCTACTTTCTTGGTAACCTCCTCGAAAAACTCTACAAGATTTGTTAAAGACAATCTACCACGCACAAAGCCATGCTGACTGTCCTTAATCAGCCCTTGGCTGTCCAAATACTTGTATATCTGATCTCTCAGAACACCTTCCAATAATTTACCTACGACTGATGTCAGGCTCACTGGCCTGTAATTACCTGGTTTACTTTTAGAGCCTTTTTTAAACAATGGAACAACATAAGCTACCCTCCAGTCCTCCGGCACCGCACCTGTGGCTAACGACATTTTAAATATATCTGCCAGGGCCCCTGCAATTTCTGCACTAGTCTCTCTCAAGGTCCAAGGAAATATCTTGTCAGGCCCAGGGGACTTATCTACCTTTATTCATTGTAAGGCAGCAAGCACCTCCTCTAATCTCTAAATGTTCCATGATACTATTGCTTGTTTCCCTTCCTTCCATATCCACTATGCCAGTTTCCTGAGTAAATACTGATGCAAAAAAACTGCTTAAGATCTCCCCCAACTCCTGAGGCTCCACACATAGATGACCACTCTGATCTTCTATGGGACCAATTTTGTCCCTTACTATCCTTTTACTCTTAATATACTTGTAGAAACCCTTTGGGTTTACCTTCACATTATCTGCCAGAGCAACCTCGTGTCTTCTTTTTGCCTTCCTGATTTCCTTCTTTAGTATTTTCTTACATTTTCTGTACTCTTCAAGTACCTCATTTGTTCTTAGTTGCCTCTCTCTTCTTCTTAACCAGATCGCCAATATCCCTTGAAAACCAAGGTTCCCTGTGCTTGTTAACTTTGCCTTTAATCCTGGCAAGAACATGCAAACTCTGCGCTCTCAAAATTTCGCCTTTGAAGGCCTTCCACTTACTGAGCACATCCTTGCCAGAAAACAACTTATCTCAATCCACTCTTCCTAGATCCTTTCTCATTTCCACAAAATTGGCCTTTCTCCAATTTAGAACCTCAACTTGAGGACCAGACCTATCCTTATCCATAATTAACTTGAAACTAATGACATTATGGTCACTGGACCCAAAATGTTCACCTACACATACTTCTGTCACCTGACCTGTCTGGTTCCCTAATAGGAGATCAAGTATTGCATTCTCTCTCGTTGGTACCTCTATATATATTGATTTAGAAAACTTTCTTGAACACATTTGACAAATTCCAAGCCATCCAGCCCTTTCACAGTGTGGGAGTCCCAGTCAGTATGTGGAAAGTTAATATCCCCTACTATTACAACTTTCTGTTTCTTACATTGGTCTGCTATCTCACTACAGATTTGTTCCTCCAATTCTCTCTGACTATTGGGCGATCTATAATACAACCTTATTAGTGTGGTCACACCTTTCCTGTTCCTCAGCTCCACCCATATGGCCCCTGGAGACGAGCCCTCTGGGCTGTCCTGTCTACGGACAGCTGTGAAATTTTCCCTGACTAGTAATGCCACTCCTCCCCCTTTCATTCCTCCCCCTCTATCACGTCTGAAACAACGGAACCCTGGAACATTCAGCTGCCAGTCCTGCCCCTCCTGCAACCAAGTCTCACTAATAAAAATAATGTCGTAATCCCACGTGCCAATCCACGCTCTAAGCTCATCTGCCTTACCTACAATACTCCTTGCATTGAAATAGATGCACCTGAGAACATTTCTATCATGTACAAACCTTTGATTTCTGTCGATACCTGCAGTCCTCACATGACCTTTTTCCTCCTCCACCTCACTATCTGCTCTAACACTCTGATTCCCCTCCCCCTGCAAATCTAGTTTAAACCCCCCGGAGCAGCAGTAGCAAACCTACCCACAAGAATGTTAGTCCCCCTCCAGTTCAGGTACAAACCGTCCCGTCGGAACAGGTCCCACCTTCCCTGGAACAAAGCCCAATTGTCTAGAAACATGAAGCCCTCCCTCCTGCACCATTTCCTTAGCCACGTATGTAGCTGCATGATCCTCCTATTTCTAGCCTCACTAGCTCGTGGCACGGGTAGCAATTCTGAGATTGCAACCTTGGAGGTCCTGTCCTTCAACTTTGCACCTAATTCTCTAAACTTTCTTTGCAGGACCTCCTCCTCCTTCCTATCCACATCATTGGTCCCTACGTGGACCACGACATCTGGCTGCTCACCCTCCCTCCTGAGAATATCGAGAACTCAATCTGAGGTATCGCGGACCCTGGCACCAGGGAGGCAACAGACCATCCAGGATTCTCGATTTCTCCCACAGAACCTCCTATCTGTCCTCCTAACTATCGAATCCCCTATCACTACTGCTCTCTTCTTTTCCCTCCTCCCTTTCTGAGCCGAGGGTCCCATCTTGGTGCCAGAGAAGCGACCACTCCAACTTGTCCCTGGTAGGTTGTCCCCACCAGCAGTATCCAAAACGGTATACTTATTGTTGATGGGAACGGCCACAGGGGTGCTCTGCTCTTTCTGTCTATACCCTGTCTATATTGTATCATGAAGTGCATTTGGTGTGTGGTTACTGTGCAAATGTTTATAAATCTTTGAAGGTGGCAGAATATTTTGAGCAGGTGCAAAGAAATACCCAAATGGATCCAGGGATGAAGATCTTTAACCAGAAGATTAGATTGGAGAAGCTGCGATTGTTCTCCTTGGAGCAAAGAATGAGTTTTGTTTGATGGTTGCAAGATCATGCTTGATTTAGATAAGATGGATAAAAAGAAACTGTTTACATCAACAGATGATACAAGAATCAAGTGCTATAGTTATAAAGTGATGGTTAAAAAATATAGGGGAGATATGAGAAATCCCTATTTTATGCAGAGAATAGATATGATGTGAAATTCATTGTCATATGGATGGTGAGGTGACAGTCAACGAGCAC
Source organism: Pristis pectinata (assembly GCF_009764475.1). Lineage (NCBI taxonomy): Eukaryota > Metazoa > Chordata > Chondrichthyes > Rhinopristiformes > Pristidae > Pristis > Pristis pectinata. The sequence continues at coordinate 30,220,229 of NC_067418.1, forward strand.
TTTTAAAAACGGTCCAATAGCAAAATACTGCAGATGCTAGAAATCTGAAATAAAAGTAGAAAATGCTGGAAGTGCTCAGCAGGCCAGGTGGCACAAGCGGAGAGAGAAACAGAATTAACATTTCAGATCAATGACCTTTTATCAGAACTGGAAAAAAAAACTAGAAATAAGTTTTAAGTTCCAAAGAAAGTGGGGGGAGGAAGGTGCAGAGAAAGCAAAAGAGAAGCGTCCCACTCCTTTTTTCATGGCACCTTCCCATGTAACTGCAGAAGATGCCATAGTTGCTCTTTTACTTGTTGCTTTGTTTCATCGTCACAGGTTCCAGATGAAGGAGTGATTTACTTATACTTTTCTCCAATTTATTTTACTGAATTCTCTGCTCACAAAAGTACAATGCACATGCTTCTCTACATGAGGAAACCAAACACAGATCAAGTGGCCACTTCGCAAACCCCTCTACAGAGTCTGCATGGGTTACCCTGAGCTTTTCGTTGCTCACCTCTCAAATATTTCATCCTAGCCCCACCCTGACCTCTCTATATTGGCTTCCTATACCATTTCATAGAACATAGAACACAGAACCAAAACAGGCCCTTCAGTCCACAATGTTTGTGCCAACCATGATGCCAAATTAAACTAATCCTATCTTTCTGCACATGTTCTGTATCCCTTCATTCCCTGCATCTTCACTTGCCCGTCTAAATGCCTCTTAAATTCCAATATTGTGTCTGCTTCCACCACTACCCCTGGCAGTGCATTTCCAGGCATCGGCTATTCTCTGTGTAAACAGAAAACTTCCCCTTAAGTTCAGTGATGAGAGTGCTACCATCTGAGTTAGAGATGACAGAGGGATTGCGATATAGAGTTAAGTATTTTCCTCTAACCCCCGCAGATGGTGCATGCATCGCACTAAATGCCAGTTTATTTCCTGAAGCCTGCTGAATCCTACAGTATGGGGAATCAAAGTTTGAAACAAAAGTACTGAATGTGGAGGAGGACATTTAGTCAAAAAAGGTATGATTTGTTAGGCATGACGCTGCCAAGGCTGATGGAAGAAGACAAAATAAATAAGGAAGCTCTGGTTAGCTGGTACCAAAAGCTTCTTAATTATAGGAAGAAATAATAATTTAGGGTTATGGACAATTGTTGGTGAAACTTATATTTAAAACAAAAAGCTTGCCCCTGGATGTACCTGGAGAGGCAGGTTTGTGATTATGAAACTTGACCCTGTATTCAAGGTGTGTAGGGTGCTGACTGAAAAGATGGAGACATGTTTACTGACCTAACTGCACCAGATCTGGTCTACAATGTAAGTTACATTGCCGGTAATCAATTCTTTGAAAAGCAAAATTATCTTGGATACAATGTGCTTTAGGTCCTATCATCCACAAAACAAACGAATCACTTTAAAAGACTCAAAAGGTAATAATTAATGAAAATATGTGAATATTGTTAAATCAGTATTAAATTGATGTTATAACTGCTGAAATATGTTATTGTTTGTTGCAGGCCTGTGTCTGGATACATTTTTATTCGATTACCACTTTTCTGCTGAATCAACACCCATGTTAATCACTGGGTAATAATCTGAACGACTGCATTAGGCACTGCTAATGTATGCACGTAAAATGTAAAAATAATTAAACATATAAATATTGATTCAGAATACCAGAAGGAGCCAATGCAGTTGGTTAGTAGTTCACTCAGTAAAACAAAATTTGCAGTTTTATTTTGTTGTCAAAATATCAGTTATCAAAACATGTTTTATTCCTTTCTTCTCTTTTGTTCCAAAGACAAAAAGAAAAAAAAATGTCAAAGGCACATTAAACCTGCTGTCTTCAGGCAGAATACATGTGAACTGCAAAACATTCACTGATTTGCATCTCACTGGAGCCCAAGACTCAGCACCATTCATTTTAGGCTTTAGTTCCAGCAGTGCTGACTGTACTGTAGCCAATTGGCATCAGATCAGCACTAGACACAGATTTAAGCCACATTTAGTCAAGGAGTGTGCTTAGATTCTGGAAACAAATGATAAGGAACAGCATCCTTTGTTGATGTGTTACATTTTCAAAGTTGATGGCAAGTTCTTTACCAGTTGGTAATGCATGACACCCTGCTAACTTAGGTTGACAGAGTTGTTATGGTATGGGTACTTGGCTCAAGTGAATGTAGTCCAGCTTTTTGGAGTGGAAGATTGATCTGCACCACCAAAGATATTGAAATCGACAGTCAACATGACAGCTGTCTCTGTTTTATTCATCCAAGTACTTTTTATCTTTTTTTTGGAAAATTAAGATATGATTTTAAAGAGAAGACCAATGAGTAAGATGAGACTTTAATTTGCAGCTTTCATTGTCTTTAAGCTTGGCACATGTCCCAGGGTCTGAACCATGTAAATAGTGTGAAATGCAAGTACTCTCAGTGTGGGTGAGAGGCATTTTGTTATGGCAATTTACCTAAGTTTATTAACAAATGCAAGAAGTTCAATACAGATATATTTTATCCTTTGGCGGGGGATTCCAGAGGATATATTCTTAAAATTAGAATTAGGCAAAGGAAGCATGTTTTCAGACTAAGGGCAGTAGAAATTTAGAACTTGCATTCTCAAAAATAACTGTACACAAAGGGTCAATTAAGCATTCCTGAAAGTGTCAAATCAAACATGTAAATGGAATTAAAGCACCAATCAACTATGATCCAATTGAATGCTGAAACAGGCAAGAAGGGCTGAGTATCCAATTCTTGTTTGTATTTATTGATAGCACATACCCAAGGAGAGGTAATAGAACAAAAGAGGAGTAAAAGATTTCAATCTACAAACTGCTTTCACAGAGGGATTGCTGTCTATAAATTGGAGGATATGATTTAATTCTCCTAAATTGGTCTGACACTGCTAAGTCTTCAGAGCACTGTTTTATCTATTGCAGTAAATATAAAGATTTCAACTATAGTTAGAGCATATGAGTAGTTCTCTGCATAGTTGTTTAAATATGCATATGCAGAGCACAGAATTTCTTGTCTGCAGAGTGAAAAGATATCTTTATTAGTCACATATACATCGAAACACACAGTGAAATACATCTTTTGCACAGAGTATTCTGGGGGCAGCCCACAAGTGTTGCCACATTTCCGGCGCCAACATAGCATGCCCACAACTTCCTAACCTGTATGTCTTTGGAATGTGGGAGGAAACCGGAGCACCCGGAGGAAACCCACGCAGACATGGGGAGAACGTACAAACTCCTTACAGACAGTGGCCAGAAGTGAACCTGGGTTGCTGGCGCTGTAATAGTGTTATGGAAACTGCTGCAGTATAATTCCATTCTGTCTATTCATACTACTTCAGAGAGAGTAATGAGGTTTGCTATAGCACCAGCAGTAGAACTGTACAATTAGATTTTTACATCTTGCTCCAGGTTAAAGGAGAGATGGAAAATCTTTGAACCATGTGATTGCTGTTGGTTTTGGCATTAAGCAGATAAATCCTGAGATTCCTAGACGTTGGAATCTAATTAATCCTACAGCAATGTTGGCACGTTTCAACATGACATTATTCAAATATGAGTGGCTCTTGAAAAAGCGAGGACTGTGCTTGGGGAATCTCAGGTTCCCTAAACAACCCTTATAACTGGCACTGACCCTTGCCTCTCCAGCTAAACCTAAACCTATTTTCAAATCAAATGTTTGGAGGGCAGTCATCGGAAACACTTTCTAAAGTATGTATCACATTACATATCCAGACAGAAAACAATGTTCCCACTCCACAAGCAATTAATTATTGTGATTAATGTATTCCCTTTTCCCCAGCATAATTCCATGAGGCAGAACAGGCCCATTGACATGTCCTTGAATTATGATGCGTGTCTAATTGAAGATGCACCAAAAGAGGTGGGACATTTAGTTGTCTGTGTTAGGGCTAAGAAACTGTTAATTAATCAGAAGTAGTTACTTTACCCATTCCCTCCTCCCTCCCTCTTTTTTTATTTTCAGTTAATATCAAATTCTCTTGCCTGCCTGACTGAGCAGATGAGATCTTCAGCAAGCTTTCATCTTTCAGAAAAATGAATGGCGCAGAAAAGACATTATCAAATGAGCTGTTGAAGCAGTCAGTGAATATGTCATTGAGTGTGACTGCTTCCAGAATGAATTCAGATTTATCTCTGTTATCTCTGTTCAAACTCACTCTCGTCGTGCTAACGTGTCTGCCTTGAGCACAGATGTTAGGCCCAGTGGATCATCCTAAATTGCAAGGGCCAGTAGCTCTTATTTACTGACTGATAGATCCAATTGTGCCTCAAGTCAGATTCTGAATTAAATTTGTTAACTTTGTGAATTGACTGTGGTTATTTTTTGCTACAAATAGAAATAGCTTGTGGTTGTTGCTCATTGCAATTTGTTTAAGAAATTCATTCCACCTGGAATGTACTGTTAACATGTAATCCATCCATAGAAAAAATTATTTTGAACCATAGCTAATTGCTTTGTTCTCTTTGCTCAAGACAGCAGCAACTCGTGTGCTTTCACTTAGTCCCTTTGACCTAATTCCTCCTGCACAATATCTGCATTCAATATTTTTCAAAAAAAATCAACTTTTGTATCTTCAAAGGTATTTTGAAGTTAAAGATGAATGCATTTATCTTTCCCAGCTGCTAGTTCCATTTCAGACAATGTTTAATATTTGTTACAGAATCTCAAATGAATTAAACAGTTGTTTTGCATTTATATTTGAAAGATTACTGTAATTTTAATGCAGTTTTCAGTCATTATAATTTAAGAATCAAATATTCTGAAGTTTACCTATTGAACTTTGTTTTACAGAAAATAAACAAAATGATTCTAAGCTTTCTATTACAAATAACTAGTTAGACTGGAACAACTCTGTGGAACTGTACAGGTATTATGTTCTGCTTTATCTCACTCTACATGAGAATTTAAATAGAGAATATCTCACCAGTGACAGTGGGCTAATGACATACTTTCATGAGTGTGAAAGAGATTCAACCATTGAGCACTGCTGAAGGGAGTGAGTAATGATGGGCCTTTGCATGAATGGTGCTCAGTGCCAATGTGGCAACCAACCGCTTTATACCATGGGACTGAAGCAACCTTACAGCCTTTAGAAAGATTCCATGCAGTTTAAATTTTTATTATTATTCATTCCAAGGTTGTATTGCAAGCTATTTATCACCCATCAATACATGCCCTGACAATTGAGTGACTAGCTCTGCAGTGTCAGCAGGTGATGAAGAGTTGGTCAATGACCTAGCAATTCCATAATGTAGCTCAACAATGCTATGCACAATGTGAAGGAGCTTGAGCAAGAATCTGATTGCTACATGTGATTAGGTACTTTGTACAGTTAACCTTTTCAACCCTCTCCCCACCCCTCCACCCCCCTGCTCCTTGTCAATCTTTTCAGGCCCCCCCGTGGTTATCCTCAGCCCTTGGGGTAGAATGAATCACTTTAACAAATTGTAATGAGTAACAACCACAAGCTATTTGCATTTGTTGCAAAAAACACCCCAATAATTCTCTGTTTCGTTTCTCCAATCATCTCCCCGACCAAATCCACTGATCGCTGTTATAGCCCTATCCTTGATCAACTTCCTTTAGGATCTCTTGTCCTGTCCCTGCTGCCTCATTTGCCCTCCTCTGATCGTCTCCCTTACACAACACAATCTGTTATTCCAACACACTTCCCCTTTGATCACCACTCTCCATGATGGCAGGAAAGAGCAGAGTAAAGGCACTTCTGTGCTCTTGGCTGTGCAAGGGTTATTGTGCTGTGCACATCACTCCGGGCCTTGTGTGCAACCGAACATCAGATCCTGGGGATCTTGCACAAAACAATTGCAGGTCCCTGGTGTAATGCTTCTATCATGTGTAGTTTTATGCTTAATATAGTTTTTAGGCCAGTTATTGTGTTACAAGTCTGGAGGATATCAGATTTCCTTCCCTAAAGAAGAGTAATGAATTAGTTGGGTTTTTACAGTAATCTGATGACTGTATGTCTTGGACAGCTATTAGTTTCTATATCTGGACTTCTTAAACAGTATTCAAATTTTTAGGCTGGGTACTATGGATTATTAATTCAGGCCTTTGGTTTATAGACAAGTAATATTGCCAGTAAACTACACCAGCCATTATATAGATTAACAATAACCCAATATTTAACTCAACTGGACAGGGAAATCATCCCTTGTGTTCAAAGTGATAAAAATCCACAGTAAATATATATTGAGTATTTGTATGCTGTTAAAGGCTATCTTATTTGGATGGAATTGTGGGAAATGATCATTTGTTTATTGTGGGAAATTATCATTTGTTCCCTAAATTTAGCTATTCCAAAACACTGATGTCTTCAAACTAACAAACTGAGATAAAGTTTCAATTGAAGTATTTGCTAATCCTTAAACTGTGATTGAATCTTTTTCTTAGTTCCCATGTTGAGAATGTAAATGCGGGGTTCAGCAAGAAATACTCTCACTTTACTTTCAATGCATGTAGTGATTCAGGTCTTGCAAAAGTCAGCTACTCGAATTGCTTAATACTTGAAAGCACTTTATATTCTGATACTTTAATACTGGGATTGTTCTGGTTTCAGTACCTGGTCTGTGTTGTATTGACAGATCTCAGCCAAAAGAGATGCTCCCCATTAATCCTATCACCCCTCAGCTGAGAATGGATGAAAGTGATAAAGGTCATCATTCAGATCAAGATCCTGTGAACAATGCTGGAAATTGCATTGTGAGGATGTCTGCTTTGAATAGGGACCGACAATTTTTACTTCCACGTTCAGATGACCTGCTGACATTCAAAAGAAGAAACTCTTAAAGTACAAAATTTGTGGAAGCTGCGAGTATGGAAGTAGAAAATTGGGGGTGAGGAGAAGGTAGAAATCAAAAACATGTTTCAGAAAACAAATATTTAAGTTAACTCAAAAATATTCAAGAGCACAGGCAGTGCCTGTCTGAAATAATGTGTTTACTGTAGTTAATACTGCACACAGCAAGATAATTCTGTACCTCAGGGGTTAATGGATTATAGGGTTCGAAGATAACATACCCAATTAACACACCCATGTAATTGCTTTCAGACAGTCTCTTCATTTGGAGATGAAATAGCATAACATTCTTATGAAAAATAGGGTCATAGCCTACATATTAAATGAAAAAAATTGATTGGAGCTTATTATATCCTGACTACTGTGAATGTGCCTCAATTACTGATTGCTGTAAATTTATTTTTATAAATTACAAATTGCCTGAGTCATAATGGTAACAATGGCTTAATGAAATTACCTTGATCAAGCTGACATAAGGGTTTTACTAAATAACTCCAGCAATGTGAAGAAAATTGATGAGCTAAAACCAGAAAATGTTTCAAAATGAATGTAAAAGAACAATCACTGCTCTCATTTTCTGGGTGAACTAAAGACTGAACTTTTCATGAGACTGAGTGGATAAATGTATTGTCCAGTCTATTTCTGAACTATAAAGGTCAGAAGGTTCCCTGCTCCCTACCTAAAGTCTGAGTTGGCCGTTGTGAACCAAAATTCAGTTTGGATTCCTTCCCCAGATTATTATCATATGACACCAGTACAAATGGACAGAGTGGTGTTGGATCAGCCTTTGCTTGAGTACACACTGTTGTTAAAGAGATTGAAGACACCTGTTCATTAGGCTCACAAATGAAGATTGGTCACTTTGGAGAGTTATTGGGAAGCTTCTGATAACTACACTGCAGCAAGAAAACACCAGCAATAGAAAAAAAACGATTGACATTAGGAATTTTCTAGGAATTCATTTGAAGAGGGCAGGCATCACTATTTATAAATCTTTCTACACTTTCATTTGTCTTCAGAATTAAAGACTTACTTAATCATTTTAGATTGAAAGTGATTAGTCGAACTAGTCATGTGTTTCTGATTGCATTAAGACTGATGCAGAATGGCTTGATGGATATTTAATAGCTGTCCCATTCCCACACCCCTATATCATGCCACATTTTGATGCACACAGATGCTGTAGAATACTCCAGTGCACATCATGACACTGCTGATTATGATCATCATGTTCAAGCTATGTAAAAAGCCAAAGAGGATTCCCAAAGCACTGCTTTCTTTGACAGGTGGGCACAGTTCACCCAGCCTTTCCCGAAAGAGCAGCCTTGTACTGCATCTTGGGACACTGCTGAGCCTTATCTATTGGCAGAGAAACCACCATACAAAGTGATCATCTATCTTCCCTGGAAGTGCTAATGCTGTCTGACTGCTCTTGCTCACTTACTAGAACAAGGAGTCCCTCTTGCAGCTCACTCAGAAAATGAAAATGAAGATATTTTCATGTTTGCTGTTTTCTTTCTCCCAAAACCAAACTGGGATATGCTTCCACAGTTATTGCCTCTCTGCCGTGCCTCATCCAAGTGAGAGTTCAGGCAGAGTGGCAGATTGGACAACTTTACAGAGTAACTGCAGCACAGCACGGTCCTGTCCTCAACCATGCATTTCCCAGCATTGCTCTTTGAACAGTAATCATGAGCAGGAATGCCAGCTGATATTTTTTTCTTCTTACTAAGCAGGAGATACTGCTTTGTAGTGTAGATTCAGACAGAGGCATATTTTCCAAATGACATAACTCAGTTATGTTTGTAGGATAAATATAAATGGCAGGCTACTTATCACTGACCAGGACCATAAATATACATCTTGGATACAGTATTCACATACTATAACAGGATAACTGAGAAATAAAAGTGGATAAAGGAAATGTTCAAAAATTGGGACAAATATGAATGGTGTTAAAATAACTGAAACAGAAACGAGTTCATCTTGAAATGATGAATAATTGGCACTTAGTCATAATTAAGAGCTCTTAGCTGTCACCATCCCGTTCTTGTGTTGCCTCCTTATTAACATTCAATCTTTCTGCTATTCTTGTTCAAGGATTGAATACCTACTGACAAAATAGAATATTTCAGAAGCAACACAAAAAGTGCTGGAGGAAGTCAGCAGGTTAGGCAGAAATGAAAGTCACCTGCAGGCTCTCGACCTGAAACATTGACCGTCCCTTTCCCTCCATAGATGCTTCCTGACCCGCTGAGTTCCTCCAGCACTTTTTGTGTTGCTTCAGATTCCAGCATCTGCAGTATCTTGTGCCTTTGGAATATTCCAGGTAGCTGTATGTGGAGAAACTCTTCTCCTACCAGCCGTTGTCCATAATTTCAGAGCAATGGTTGCCAGGAGTGACAAATTGTTCTAGTCCTAGGCTACAATTTAGAGATTAGTGATTGCTTGGAGACTGGCAGCATGGCACCCAGAGAGCTGTGCAGCAATTCATGAACTGCATGAGGTTTTACAATAGCCTATTCCCAAGTTTAATAGTATAATAAGAGAAAAGCAAAAGAAAAACCCTGCAGATTCTAGAAATCTGAAATAATGACAGAATACTGAAAATGCTTGGCGGATTAGGCCGTGTAGTCAAGAGTTAACATTTCAGGTCAATGATCTTTCAGGCTGATGAGAGGTCAGTGACCAGCGACATTGACTCTGTTTTTCTCTTTCTACAGCTGCTGCCTGACTTGCTAAGTATTTCCAGCATTCTTTGTTCTTGATTGTATAAAAAGCAGTTTTTTAGTTAAACAATTAAACATCCAGAATGAAATGAAAACAGAGATATAATTAATCTGCCTTCTGTTAATTTGCTATTTAACAAAGATCTCAATAATGCATTAAATATTTTGCTCAAACCATCAAGACAGAAAGCACAACTGTGATGTAGGATATCAATGAAACAATTTACAATCTGAATAATCTGCTGAGGCCATTAGCAACATAAAAAACTCAAAGCCTTTATATGTGGTCAAGTCCATTTGGATAACCCATGTGAATTGTTTACCCCAGTTTAGAATTTGTTGCAGAAACAAACTTGAAAGAAAATCAATTTGGAAATGTCAAAAATAACTAGAGAGGGACTGATGTATTTGTGCGCTAACATCACGGACACATTGCAACGGCAACTTTAGCATATTTGTTGACATTATAAAATGTAATGCCTTTCCCCAACAGGCTAAAATGTGACAATGTCAATATTTTTCAAATACAGTATTATCTGATACAAGTAATCAGGATTTGGGGTTTTGACCTTAGTTCTGCTTCTTTCATCCTTAGTTACTGTATAGGATTAACAATGTTTTCATATTTCTGAACTGAACAAAACAAAAAGCAGTTATTAATTTCATAGCTTCACTGCTGTAGAATATAAATAATATTGAAAGTTCAATAAAAAACTGTTCAGCTACTCGAAGAAACGGAGGTTTTCTGTTGTCATTATGATCATACTCATGTGATTCTTTCTCTGTCAGCCATGTCATCTTATTGATCACAAGTCAAATAACAGGCTGTAACAAGAGCATTTTTTTCCTAGTGAGTTGCAGGGTTGTTCTGTGTATAATAAAATGGATTGTTATTTCTGAATCTGTCATGACCCCTTTATTCACCTAATACCACTGACCTCCCTCATCATCATTTACGTTAAAGAAGCTCTGAGTGGGGAGAAGCTGAAATGTTCAGCAGTTTTCTTTGAGCAAAGAAGGGCAAGAAGTGTGTATAAGATCATGACGAGTTTAGATAGGGTGAAAAGAGGGAAGCAGTTTTCATTTATGAATGATTTAGGGACTGGGGTCACAGATCTAAAATATTGGGCAAAGTATTGGAGGAGAATGTGAGGAAAAGCTTTTTTAATCAGAGCGTATTTATGCTGTAGAAATCTTTCCCTGTTGTGGTAGAATCAGAATAATCAGTACCTTCAGAAGACGATTGGGAATGAAATTTGCAGGGCGATGGGAAGAGTGCAGAATGGGACTAATGAGGTTGATCTCCAAAGAATAGGCATAAATTTAATGGGCCAAATGGCCTATATTTATTAATACTTTGATTCTATGTTTGTGATGCACACAAAATTTCATGCTGTATTTATCTTGTACACAAATTCTATACCTTATAGAATTTGTATGCAAGATAAATACCTAAATCGTGAAAGCTAGAAGTATAACTCTGCTAGCTGTGCTCTGAAGCAATTCTTTTGTCCTTTGTCTAACAGCCTGAAGGTGGAGTAAATGTACAGCTGACTGGAATTCTCAGGATGCAGACTATAATCCACTTGGTAGAAATTGACCTATTATCTGATTATGGCCAAGCCTGTCAGGCCAAAAGCAAAAAAATACAGTTTTGATATCTGTAATATTTCAGGATACCTCAGTTGGATGAAAAGAAGACTGCTGTTTTGGGAGTAACATGAAAGGCTTCAGGAGAAATTTTAACACAAGTAGAGTGGTTTGAAAGTTAGCGATGAGTGACTCTATTTGCCACTCCTGTCCTGTCGCACACCAGGTCAACCCGGGGATGCTGTTGTCGGCCATGATCTCATTCTAGTGGCAACTTCAGGGAAGAAGCTCCATATGTCTGGAATTATTTCTCATGAGTCCACCGACACCTATTTTCCCAAGATTTGACATGGAATTCATGCTCATGTGGAAGGAGGTGTCATGATGGCACTACATTCAAGAGAACAAGTCCTAAGGATTTCTGATGCTTTGGTGGTGATCTTTGTGAAGGAGATGGGGAGGTGTGCTATATCCGCAGGACACAGGTGGCCTTTTAGACAAACTCTCTGAAGCCAGGAGAAGCAAATATCAATGTGTTGGATCCAGTTATTTTCAAATCCACAGGTTCTTTCAGGAGTCCAAGAATGAGTTGAAAACAACTTGGTGCTTCACAAAGTTTTATTGGAAAAGTTTAAAACAAAGGAACAGTCACGGAGCACATGGCACCAGCTTTACTACTAGGAGATGAACCGAGACAAAAGTAACTAAAGATGAGCTCGGGCTGGTGGGGGGGATGTGACCAAGAGAGAGATGGAGACAAGAGAGTGAGATAAGCAAGAGCAACACCTTTTATACCTGAGATAAGAGGTACTCCTTAGTTAACAATAGTCTAATCAGGAAACCCATTAGATACCTGTGGCAAAACCAACCAATGAGAAAACACGTATTCACCTGATGGACGAACCAATAAGCTAGGAAGCAGCCATTCCTTGTGCAGCCACTTGAGGTGTATTAAACACTATACATGTTAAAAAAACTGCTTAAAACAGTCGAATCCAACAAATGGCAGTCAATGTCAGGACCCAAGTCCCAGGGAAGTGGATGCAATGTCACAAAAAGATCAATGAGCTCACATGTTGATCATGGTCAATAAATAAATTCCATTTCCCATTAACTATACCCTTCATCACATGCACCACTCAGCCTAATCACTCAGCAATTGCATTTTGTCAATTCACCCCACCCTAACACACTTAGCAGTGTTTTATCTGCCTCACACTGATAGCTATTTGGTCATGATAGCCATACTGCATAGCACCTACTGGTAGTTTCTGCTCTCTTGCATAATCAGCAACTTCACCAGGCAGTGGTGGAATAGATGACGCTGAAGATAGTGCAGCTGCCTCACAGCTCTAGTGACCTGGGTTTGAGTCCGACCTTTGGTGCTATCTCTGTAGAGCTTGCATGCTCTCCCTGTGACAGCATGGGTTTCCCTTGGGTGCTTCAGTTTCCTCCTGCATCCCGCAGTAGGTTAATTGACTACTGTGAATTACCGGCACCTGCGCTGGGATGGGACATTCTGAAGCCAGTCTATCTGACTCCTGAGCTGCTCAAGGTTATTCTCCAAGGTTATCGGCAACCTCCTCCACAGAAAACTTGTCCATCAGCCATGCTGTAACTATTGGTGTCACACTGCCAAAGTACACTCAGAGACAGAAACACAAAAGAAAAGGCATTAGGGGAAATGCACAGGAATAGTTCATTGACTTTTCAACATATCACATGCGATTGATTTGGAATGTTTGTTAGGTCTGCCTTGGATGGTTGGTGAATTGGGAATGAGTGGTACTGCAGTCAGATGAGAGCCCAACCAGAAAGAAGCTGCCCAGGTTGCCCCCTTTAATTTCCTCTTCCCAAAGATACTGCGTGCTGCCCCTCCTCCTGCTGCTCAGCCACTCATCAAACAGTTTGTTGCAATGGTTCATTAGGCGCAGGGAATTGCAAAAAAATGATGGCAGGCACAGCTTATGGTCACACAAGCAGCTGTGAGGAAATGGAGTCAGTTTTGGCTGTAACACATGACAGAGTTGATACGCAATGACTGACATTCTCTACCTTTGGAAGGCTGCAATCTGTGTAGAGCTGAATCCTTGCTCCTGTGTTCCATCTGCTGCTCTCTCAAATGGAGAGCGATAGTAACTCTCTAGTACAGTACCTCTAGCAGTAGGTTTGAAGGATCCTGACATATAAAGATTCATCACCACATTCATCTTGACAGCCACTCACAATTCCATCCTTGTCTGCTGTGAGGATGCTTTAATGACAGTAGCTTGTGATGGATTTCAGTGAAGACCTTCTTGCCAAACTCCTTAAACATATAAAACACTGTTCCTTGCCAACATTCAGATTGGGGAATTGCTCCTTGAATGGATATAGCCTCACAATGGGAACCTCCTCCCCCTCCTCCCTGTTATAATGTTTTTCCTCCTCCACTATGCTCAGGCTCTAGTCTTGCTGCATACTGATGAGAGTGCTCAGGAGTGAGCTGGGAGCAATTGGTTTGTGCTGCAGCCTGGAAGTCAGGACCAAATATTTCAGCACCTTGGAAAACATCAGAAACTTTTACAATTATAGCAACTTTCAGTAGAAATCAATCTGCAAATTGGAAGAGGGGAAAGAATTAAAAGGGACCTCAGGGGAAACTTTTTCACACAGGGGGTGGTGGGTATGAGCAACAAGCTGGCAGAGGAAGCTGTAGAGGCAGGTATAATTACAATGTTTAAAAGACATTTAGATAGGTACATTGGATAGAAAAGGTTTATAGGGATATGGGCCAAACGCAGGCAAATGGGACTAGCTTGAATAGACATTTTGGTCGGAATGGATGAGTTGGGCTGAAGGGCCCATTTCCATGCTCTATAACTCTACTGGTGAATGTTCCTTGATGCTTCTTACGTGATAAAGACAGTGGGTTAGCTGGACTGTTGAGCTCCACCAAGGCAACTTTGGCAGCAAATCAGCACTGATTGGGTCAGAGATAAAATGAGCAAATGCTGGAAGCACTCAGCAAGTCAGGCAGTATTTGTGAATGGAGAAACAGTTAATGCGTCGGGTCAAAGGCCCTTCATCAGATGAAAGGTCTTTGACCTGAAATGTTAACCTTGTTTCTCTTTCCACAGATGCTGCCTGACCTGCCGAATATTTCCAGCATTTGCTGTTCTTAATTTCAGACTTACAGCATCTGCAGTTTTTTTGATTTTCATTTACTGATTGAGGTCTGGATTTGCTTGTTTTGCATATTTCAGTCAGGCATTAGCTGCACACATGGATAGCTGAAATCTCCAAGATGTATGCAAATCATGATATTAATTAGCATGCAACATTGATTTGATGGCCTCGCCAACACAGCATGGTGCATAATTCGCCTCACAATTGAGTGTGCATGCATTGAATGCTAGTCTGGAACTGATGTAGTGCCCATTATACCAAAAAGCAACTTGTACAGATATAAATTTTCCATCCATAAACTTTCAAAAGCTCAGCACTCACATGCTAAATCAACAGATTTAGATGTAATTTCAATAGATAATTGGTTTTGGGGGGGGAAAGCTGGCTTATATTCATAACAAATCTGAAATTCCTTTGCAATTTTGTGTGCTAACTGGTTAATTTAAAAGAATTATTGACTCTTTTAATACAGTGGACTGTGGAATAAGAAAGCATTAATCCATTTCATATTAACATTACATTCAAAAATGTTTCTTTGTATAAATTTCATCCAAATGTTTGATCGTACAATTTTCATAAACAAGCAGAAGTAAATTACTGCTTGCTGCTAATTTCAGTGGATGCTATAATCATCCTAGCTCTATTTTTTTATTCATGTTGCTGAAGACAAGGTCAATTTAAAGCTGTGATACCATCTGTGAATTCTTGTAATCACCAAGTTTGACTCTTAACACTTAAACTCCAGGTCATTTTGCAATTGGCATGTAGCAAAGGAAACTCGTCTACAGCTGCATAGTTATGGCTTAAACTGTTTTAATCCCAAAGTCTTATTTTAAAATTTCACAATAGAAAATACTGCAGGTCAAAAGCCTCCCAGCAAGACAAGTGGGGTGGTTGGATGAGCTGCTGTGGCCATTCCGTTGAAGGTCTTGTGACTGGGAGGAGTTGAAATGTCCACATTGGAGACCTTTGTTTTTTCCAGTGGAGCTTGTAAGACCAGTCTTGTATTTTCGGACCCCACAATGAAAGTGAAGGAATAATCCTTGATATTTGGGCTTCTGCAGGCCTTGATCTGTTTTCACCTCTTAGGCATGTCACAGTGAGTAAAAATCCATGTCATCAAATTTTAACATGTATAGATGGTCTCTTTAGCTTTGTGCAGGTGTCCTTATTACTTGCTCAGTTTAGTAACTTAAAATCAGGATTCATCAATTTATGGAGCGGTAACACGAGTGTTTTGAAACTGAATGATTACAACCCTCCATTGGGTGAAGAGGGTTGTAATCACCCTCTGGTTAAATGTACATGTAGCACAATTTGCTCAGACCATACTTAATTTAATGGATTGGATTGGCATTTGACTATGAGAGCAAATGCTCTGGAGTCATTTGGATTTCTTCCACTTCATTCAAATACTTCCTGAGGTCAGTGCGAGATCATACTTGTTTGGCTGAAGTAGCACAAACTCAACTTTAAATGTGCAGCAGCCTTTGTTTGAGCAACATACCAAGAAAACGAGTTGCTACTCTAGTGTGTATTGGTCCTCTCATTACAGCTGGTAACATACAGATGATCCTTGTGTTCAAAGAAGCTTTAACTGAGCCCCGAGTCTCAAACCAGTTGCTTACAGCAGCTGCTAACTGTCAGATTAAAGGAGCACCAGTGTCAGTTGCAAGCAATAAATTTGCTGCTGAACTTTATGGATTTGGATTTGTGCTTTCCTCTGTTGTAAGCAGGGCTTCCACCCCACTGCTCCACCTTTCCAGCTTATATGTGAAGCTGAGTGTATTGCAGTCACTCTCAAAAATTATTATGTTTGAAGCAGTAGTTCAGCAACATTGTGGAGTGTGATTGAATATTTCAAACAGAGTTTTTATTAATGGATAAGGAAGGAACACACCCACAAATAAACCCAGTACATGTGATGTTTAGAAAAATTAGCTGGGTGAAGTAACAGGGCTAGACAAGCTGATATCTTCTTTCAACATGTTAATTTTTAAAACCATCTGTTGAAATGAAATTAACCATAATATGATGGCTCTAAATCATTGCATGGAAGTAAAATTAAATAAACAAACAAACATCATTATGTTTGAAACCTGTAATTAAATGACATTTTTCACTCTCCAAGAGAGAGGGAGAGATTGACAAGAGGGAAATTAAAAATGGCCACTAAAATGAAGTAAAAGAAAAATGTTTAGATGGAAGAGGCAAGGAAGTGAGAAACAATAAGTGAGATGGAAACACGCAAAATAGAACAAAATGTAAAGATAATGAGAATGAGAGAAAAGAAAGGATAAGGACTTGTGGGTAGAAAACAACAACAAGCCTGCCTCTTACATCCTGATTGCAGTCTGTTTATTCAGTGATTCACCACATCCCTCAAACTCTCATGCAGGCATACCTATTTCTCTTCTGAACCTACTTTAACTATTTTTTCTCAATATTTTCCCTCCTGACTTTGTATCAAGCCCTCTGCACATTGAATGAAAAGATTCCACTTGATTTTCCTTTTCACTTACAGCCTTTTAAATGTTAACTTATTTCCCATGGTAAAACAGTATGAGAAAATACCGATGAGTGTTTTGGACAGAACAAGGAGAAAAGGACAGTGTTGAAAATGGCAAGAATATGGTAAAATGGAATAAATAGACATGCTTATGCAAAATTATCAATTGGGACCATTCTTCATATTAGCAAAATTCACATAGTCCAGTGTGAATATTGGATCAGATGGACTTATGGCTAAGATATCCATTCCAATGTAACTGGCCACTTCAGTGCTTGTCCAGTTTTCCACCATTGATTTCCATGGAAAAACAGGAACAAAAAAGAGAAAATAACCTTAAAATTCTTTTCAGGATTTTATTTGAGTCAATGAGATACTTTTGAAGTATAGCCATTATGATTATGTAGAAAGCATGCCAGTCAATACTCACAAAGTAGCCTTAGAAACAAGAATGAGTAAATGATAAGGCAATCTGTTTTAGTGTTGGTGGTTAAGGATAAATATTGGGTTGACACCAAGTCGAATTCCACATTCTTCAAAGTAGTGCCTTTGCATCTTTTGTGTTTATCTGAGAGGTCCTTACTCAGTCTCTCTGATAGTGCAGCACACCCTGAGTACTGCATTAAGCTAGCTGGATACTTTTTTGCTCTATAACTTTGAATCCACAACCTTCTGAATCATGGGCAGGGATATTACCACTGAGGTTAATTTTGTGGCTATGAGCCTTGTTGGTCAATTCAGTAACTATGTCTTGAGGTTTTGATAAAAGGTCATTGATCCGTGTCTGCGTGAGTTTCCTCCGGGTGCTCCAGTTTCCTCCCACATTCCAAAGACGTACGGGTTAGGGAGTTGTGGGCATGCTATGTTGGTGCTGGAAGTGTGACGACACTTGCGGGCTGCCCCCCCCCCAGAACACTTTACGCAAAAGATGCATTTCACTGTGTGTTTGGATGTACATGTGCCTAATAAAGATATCTTATAAAGGCTTAAGTCTTTGTTTTTCCCATGCCACCTAGAATGTTAGTATTATTTTCTTTTATCTCCTCTTGTTTTTTGGATTTAGGGCTCACAAAATAAATATCTATGTGAATCAGCTAACATATTTTTCTCTCCAGATGTTTACTGCAGTATGCCACTTGTTGCAGATATTCTTTCTATACTCTATACCTTAAATCTGTAGCATGATGGATGGCAAACTGCTCCATCAACAATTGCATTTTATTCACAAACTTCATAGAACATGAAGACAGAATGCATCTTCTGCTAGTTTCCTTGTATTCAGTAAAGATCAATTACCCGGTCATCCAGCACACACTTTACTATCTTGGGTTGCAATTCCAGCTTGGGAGCCTGTCTCCCTTAAACCTGTTCATAATCCTGTATTCTTCCAATGTTGAGTTGTCTCATCCTGCATCTCACCAGTGTAGTCATTATGTCAATTATTTATTCCAGCTATCATCTAATACATTTGTTTAATATTTCATTAGCTGAATTTCTCACTGTTTCAGTGCAAAGCCAATTCACTTGTTCTCCTAACCTTGGCATTCTTATCACAAAGGTATTGGTATAGAGCCCTGTCCCCACAGATTTCCCTTCTCTATTCATTTTCTATTGAAGGACCATCTGCTCAAACACACTTTGCATACACCTTTCAGAATAATAACCAGACATTGAATATTTATTTCATGATGTTGTGGCTTAAAAGCCATCAACCGCTTACAAGGTAAAACTTAAAATATTCTCTGCCTGCAGTACCTTCAGCCAAGTAGAGCTGTACAAATCTAGTACACCTAAGTTCGCTGCAAGGATCCTTTGAGAATGATTGACAAACCCCTTCCGTTGTGGTCTCCATATATTCTGCAAGGTGAATAAATATCTAATAGCAGTTACTTGGGAACTTCTTTGTCTGAACTAACAATTGCAGAAGTCTAGACTTGCGAATGGATTAAGAGCAGCTCATTCCCTACACCATTTAAGATGCATGCTGGAAATTGGATAGATTGTTGAAAGTTTTTATGTACTGCAGTCCTAAAGATCAACATTCTGTTCTGTTAATCTCCTATTGTGCTTGTGCAAGTGAAGCCTTGCACTCGTTTGTTTGTAACTTGCCACAAAACTGGAAGGATGAGCTTGCCAGCATCCTAGAGATCTGTTGCACAACTGGGCATTCAAAAAGAAGTGCAGGTTGTCTCAACTATGTGTCTTTGGAGTTCCGTGCATTTGAGATGTGGTGAAACAAACCTCCAATACTCTTGCCGTGTAGCTGGTGAACTTCTCCATCTGCAGAACATAGAAACTTGGGTAAAGGAGTCCAATCACAACATATACAGACTGTTGAAGGTTGCTGTTTCTCATTGCTGTGGCCCCAGATCCCAAACCCAGACTAGATTCTATGCTCAACTTTTCTAAAAAGCAGTGTTTTCGAGCTCTTGGATCATGGACAGCTACAAACCTTTATATCCTCAATAACTTGCAATTTCAATTGTCCACATCTGCACAGAAGATAATTTCTTAGTCAGGCATCACTATCCCCTGATGGTCATAATATTAAAGAGGGTGTCCCAGGAGTCAGACAAATACTCATGACATTGATTTCTCAGACATCAAGCAGTACTACTCTTCATTTTGGGTTTGGGTCCAGATAAGTAGATTGCAAGAAATGAATTAAGTTTGAATGTTTATTTACTGTGATTTAATTTTGGTTATTTTTAGTTATGGCCAATGCCCTTGTTGCTTCATTTCCTTCCTTGTCTATGCCTGAAGCTGTATATCATTTATTACTTGGATGAGGCCAGAAATTCCTATTTAATCAGTAATTGCTATCGTTATGTAGCCATATTGAGCAGTTTTGTTGTTTTCTGTTCTCTTTATCACCTAGCTGGAAGTCATGTTGGACAATCCAGCCCATAGTTTCAAGCATTCTGATTTTCAGTGTTAATCCTCAAAATTGCCACAGAATTTAATGTTCCTGTTTTGACTGCTGCTTTTCCTACACATTCCATTTCAAAATAATGTTGCTTCAGAAAGCTTAAATTTGAGCCTGCCAGATGGATGAGTGACATAGATATTTCCATGTGTTTTAGTGAGCCCTGAAATGCAATAGAAAAGAGGGTCAGTGGAGTGAAGATGTCGTCAAAAAGAGGCTGCTTACATCCTATTGTAGGAACTGCAAAAGCTTGTAAAATTGGAAAGCTTTACCTCCTAAAGGTAATTAGGGTGGTTTTCAATAAAATGTGACCTGTGTGCTTTTCAATGTCAGTTGCCTCTTATTTGCTACTGGGAATCATGGGATGCAGATCTCAGTCTTGAAGAATTCTTTCCATGGCAACCACAGCACAGCAGCATAAAAGGCTGCCATGGTGGTGAGGGAAAACACAGGGGAAGGAGACATGTGTCCTTAGTGTGCTTGGCCACATGCAACAACCCCTCTCTGAGTGTTGGCTGAGATTGAGACTTGTGCTGCGAGTGACTCCAAGCCACCAGGAAGCAGAGACGCTTTACTCTACAGAGATTGCAACAAATATCTCTGCTGTGCAAAGAAGAAATAAGTACCATGACACCTAGCATTGATGTGCCAAATATGCAGAGCATTAAAAACTTAGGTAGACAGTTACAGACAACTACACAATGATGTCCCATGGGGGATGCTTTAATTTGCATCCCTAGGGTGACTTGTTCTTTGTTTTACTGAGAGTTACAAACAAAGGTCTTTTGTTGCACATTATTGCTCCAGTTTCTGTTCATAAGGCAGAGATTAGGATCATACATATTGATGATGTCATCAAGTGCTCCAGTGATGCCAGAGCAACATTGATTGTGCCAAGGTGCTTGGAAGTGCCTGGTCCAATTTCACAATGGGCAGGACTTCTACCAGAAATGGGTGCTTTTGCATTAAAAAATGAACAAGATTATTTTTGTGGGTGATGTGTGCATACAATACTTGCATTAACGTCTTGACTTATTTCTTTCCATTATTTTTCGGTCAGGGACCAGTGCTAACATCAGGTAGCCTGGATATTTCCACTTATAAATTTTTGCCCTGTTAAATCCTTTTGTTGCTTCATGGAGTCAGTTCACAAATATCGATCACTTCACCACTGAAAAGCCTTGAATACTTCCTAGAAATAAACTCAGTACACCTTATTTATGGCTGATAGTTCAACAGAGATAAGCCAATAATAACTCAGCAAATCTAGAGAAAACTGCTTTTCAAGTAAAGAATTTGCAACAGCATGACCTGTTGTCTATTTCTATTCAATCTGATCTTACTTCTGGATAAAAGAATTGTGAATACTCCCAGTTCATTTCATGCATTCTAAAACATCAGTGAGGATAGGCAGCAGTACCTCCGGCATGATTATTCTCAACACTGGTGCCCCACAAGGCTGCATCCTCAGCCCTCTACTCCCTATACACTCATGACTGTGTGGCCAGATTCTGCTCTAACTCCATCTACAAGTTTGCAGATGATACCACCGTTGTAGGCTGTATCTCAAACAGTGATGAGTTGGAGTACAGGAAGGAGATAGAGAGCTTAGTGGAATGGTGTCATGACAACAACCTTTCCCCCAATGTCAACAAAACAAAAGAGCTGGTCATTGACGTCAGGAAAGGGGGCGGTGTACATGCACCTGTCTACATCAATGGTGCTGAGGTCGAGAGGGTTGAGAGCTCCAAGTTCCTGGGGGTGAACATCACCAACGGCCTGTCCTGGTCAAATCACGTAGATGCCACGGCCAAGAAAGCTCACCAGTGCCTCTACTTCCTCAGGAGGCTAAAGAAATTTGGTTTTTCCCCTTTGAGTCTCACCAACTTTTACCGATGCACCATAGAAAGCATCCTATCTGGATGTATCACGGCTTGGTATGGCAACTGCTCTGCCCAGGGCCGCAAGAAGCTGCAGAGAGTTGTGGACACAGCCCAGCGCATCACGGACACTAGCCTCCCCTCCTTGGACTCTGTCTTTACCTCTTGCTGTCTTGGTGAAGCAGCCAGCATAATAAAAGACCCCACCCACCCAGGACATTCTCTCTTCTCTTCCATCGGGTAGAAGGTACAGGTGCCTGAGGGCATGTACCACCAGACTTAAGGACAGCTTCTACCCCACTGTGATAAGACTATTGAACGGTTCCTTAATACAATGAGATGGACTATGACCTCACGGTCTACCTTGTCGTGACCTTGCATCTTATTGCACTGCACTTTCTCTGTAGCTGTGACACTTTACTCTGTACTATTACTGTTTTTACCTGTACTACATAAATGCACTTTGTACTAACTCAATGTAACTGCACTGTGTGATGAATTGACCTGTATGATTAGTTTATAAGATAAGCTTTTCACTGTACCTCGGTACAAGTGACAATAATAAACCAAAACCAATACCAATACCAAACATTTTGTTTTTACTATTTCAATTTCAATGAAATCACAGATTTTTCAAATTGGAAACTTTAGCGACATTGACACAATTACATTAATCTCTATTTTAACCAGGAGCAAGTTCAATGCAAGCAGGAGAATTGTAGGAGTTTAAAGTTGACAGCTTTTGGTAGAGGTTCTTTAAGCAGCTGCATGTTATACATATACTTGCATATCCCTAATCTGCTTAACGATTTTTGGATGGGCTCATGCCCCTGCTGGCCCTTACCCTCTGCATGACTCTGGATGTGAATGGAGCAAATTATGCCTATGTTGGGCAGCCTTGAGATTCTCAGGTGTGACTGCATTGGAAATGTATCCTGAATCTCCTAACTGTCATTTTTAAACAGCTGACCACTCTGATTGCACCAAGCACATTGTTTCAGTTACAAAAAATAGCAGTTTTTCAATTCATGTTTTCTTTGAACCTGGTAGGTTACAGAATATATGCTACACTGCAAATTTTATTAAATGTTCAAATAAAAGTAATGGAAGTTTTACATATCCTTTGTTAGAAATTTGGATAGAGTAAGAAGACTTGGGGTTGGATTTCATCCTCCATCACCTGTGTTAAATTCTAAATGTCCACATTTTTGAAAGCAGAGCACATTGTGTGCACATTACTGTGCTGCAGTGGTTCGAGAAGATGGTTCATTACCAACTTTCTCAAAGGCAGTTAGGAATGAGCAATAAAAATACCAATCTTGTCGGTGATGACACATCTCAAAATGAATTGATTCAAAAAAATACTAGGCGTGACTGAGGACAAATTTCTACCCCTGCCCTCCTCCCCCACATAGTTTATGACTGGCTGGGCATTTGATTGTTAAACTGAAAAGTAAAAAATATTAGTGCAAAATTAGTGCTTTTGTCACTGTTTAAAAATAAATTTTCAACCTTCTTGCAAGTAACAAAGGAAGTTTCATGAAGTGAGATTTTTGGAGGAGGTGATTTAATATGAGAACGAATAATTAAAGAATCAGCCAGACTGGTCCTTTTAGTTAAAGGATGGTTTTTATTCAAGGTAATTTCATGTGCGTGGGATGGGGGGAGGTTATTCTGAGGTCAGGAAGCACGAAGAATGAATTTCCTAAATGTCCCGCAGCTCTTAACTGCAGGTTCCTTTACATATTCTTTTCTCTGTTGCGTTGCATTCCTCAGACAGTCTGATGGACAGGCTGTCATCTGCTTCAAGAAGCTGGTCTGCAAGCAGAGATATTCTGGAGTAAGAGAGTTTGCACTGCAGGGGTCCAGATTGCAGGGTAGAGAAGGGTCTGATGATACTTGGTAGCAGTGTTTGGGTGTACAATTAGTGGGTCCTGACGATGGAATGCAGAGGAGCAGCAGGTTGTCCGGGGGGAAATGGAAATTGGATAAGTCACAAATAGCTTTTTTTTTCAGTTTGTACCTAGAATCTTTACCTCAGCATTCCCAAATAGGATGGCCTGAGGCCAAAGCAAACTCTGATTACAACCTCCACTGCCATCCTCCATCTGGTTGAACTTTAAGCAATTGCTCATTTTACTCAACTCACTTTCTCAAATAAAATTTGCAAGGAAAGCCAGAAATTCTGGATATGTCACAAGATTGTTCACTTGGATGAGGCATTTCAAGGCAAAGGCAATACTCCAACTAAACAGGAATGTGGTACATACAGTATTGCAACTGTTAATCATGTGACAACATTCCTTAAACATAGTAGTAACCCCACCAACCTGAAAGCAGCACTTATCCATCTTGATAATATGCATTTTCACAGTACTTCCCTTTTAAAAAAAGAAAACAAACAACTGTGCAAAGGAGAACATTTTTACATTCAAGAACCTACATATAAAAATTGCATATTTAAACATGTTACAGATTGTCTAAATCTTGGAGACCTTCTCGGCAATAGAGGTGTATTTGGCATCCAGTTCTGGATGCTGGTGATGCTGATTGGTTGTCTTCCTCAGGGCCTTACACAGCTTCTCTTTGTTTCTATGTCTTAACTTCACTTTGGACTGTCTGCCGTTCCACAATGTACATCTCTGCAGGATTGTCTGCCCGTCAGCAGTTCCATCCTCACTGACCTTCTGGGCAGATACCATGTGGTCCATATGAATTTTCTTCTATCTGCCATTGACCTTTGCCATATAATTTTCTGACCCCATGATTTCTGTAATAATTCCAATGTTACACCTCAGTGGTTATGAGGTCAGAGTGTCTTTATCTAGTCTTCTACCTAAAACTGCTTTCTGAGCTGGGAATTGCCCTCTCTGGCTTTTCTTCTTTCTTCAACACTCCCTTCCAAGTTTGATTGCACAAAACGCAGACTCATTCTTAGTCAGAAACACATTTGTATCCAGGGTAGGGAATATCCCTTGGCAGAATGAAGCATTAACCTGTACATGAGAAGAAACAATACAGTCTGATAGTCCACCAAGTGATTGGACCTATCGTCCAATAACTGTTTTATCAACATTTCCTTCATTGTTTGAATTAGCTTTATGTGCCTTTTGAACAGCTTAACCATGTTCCTATAGGAATTCATAATGGCTGTGCCTTTCTGTCCTGATACACCAAACATGTATTATTTGATCCTCAAAGTCTTGGCCAAACACAAAATCTGGAGCCATGGCCTTCATATGGACCATGCTTATCTGTTGGGCATGAATTTTGGGGAAGATATGCCCCGGAAATGCCTCTAGAGTATCCATCCTATGGCGTCTTTTCAAACAGCCTCAGTTCATTTCCTCCAGAAAGACCCAAATGTCCTTGTTGGCGCTTACTGAAGGTTCATGTCAGCCCAACAGCGGGTACTCATGGACCTATCTGAAAAGAACATTGCGCTGGGTGGCTCTGGTGGACTCGGCTGTAAGTGAACATCATCAACATCCTGCAGCATGAAAATTTACTATTCCTTGCTTGTTGTTGTTTCCTCCAATAACAGTTGGGATAGAGCATCAGGCAGAGTATTTGGTTTGGCAGTGCAATACTCCATGGATTACTTGTATTATGAGAGCAACACTTATTGTTACAGTTTTGTAGTCAGGAAGCTACTATTGCCAAAATGCAATAGGAGGCAAGTGGTGGCTTATGGTCCAAGATCAGTGTGACAGGTTGCTTGAGGAAAAATTAATAAAAACTGAGTGTCTCTCTTTGTTCATTGAAGGAGAGCATGCATGAAACATATCTGATTGGCAGTTCATCGTCTGAGCACATGACCTCACCATGAATGCATTATCTCCATGGCTGGATCTCTCATGCAAGAGCCTCAGAGCACATTAGTAATCATAAAGAACACTTAAAGAGTTGTGTCCATTACAGCAATTGATGTTGGGCTGAACCTGAAGCATGTTGCAGTAGTTAGCCATGGCTCACAATTTTCTGAAGGCGATAGCAACCCCACCAACCTTAAAGAAATACTTACACAAAAATAAACTGCACATACTGCAATTCTGTGCTACAGTCCTACTCAGCACCCCTCCCTCTTCCATTTATCCATTATATCAACAGCTGTGCCAATGATGATTTGTGGTCTCAAACAAGACTGGGAAATTCCACCACATTGCTTCAAATTTTGACCCTTTCTCACCCTTGCAAGCTTGATCTCTACCTCTCCAATTTTCTCCTATGACATTACCATCACCATTTATAGGGATATTTTGGCAAGTAATATCTACTGTAAGCCCAATGACAGCTACATCCACCTTGATTACATATCCTTTTACCTTGCTTCTCTTAAGGATCCTGTTCCATTCTTCCAATTTTTTTTTTGTCGCCATCGAATCTGTTCTGACAATTTGAGCACAGCTTGGGTATTAAGTTAAAACTTGATCCAAATTCGACCCAAACTGTAGGAATTGGAACTTTTTCCAATACCTGATCTGAATTGACCTTGCCGATGTTAGCATCAGATTCAACAAATATATCTTCTACAAATAATTTCTTAACCCAACTTCTAATGCTGTTCCCTGTCATTTGATGTCTGAGGTATAAACAGTTCTTGCACCCGTGAATCCTGAAGACTCAATAGCAGCATAGTTTGTATAGCACATGAGGTAGTCTGGTATATTCAGAGCTGAGGGTGTTTAAAATAGTAAAGTTTGAATCAATAGCTTTACTACAACAGAAAAACATGAAGGAAAAGTAATAATGGAAAAGCAATGCTAGAAATTAAAGAAGAATCACTCAACTACAAGTTAATCTTGAGTGTGTGAAGAAAATAATGTGGAATTTAAAACTAATATCGATAGCATCTTCTAAGAACTGTGGAAGGACAGAAGTTTATAACTAAAGATTTGTTTTCTTTTTATTTGTTCCTTTAGTATTAGTGATACGGAGCAAATACATTAACATTAAATATTCAGAAGACAACTTTTCAAGAGGTCACATCAATGCTCATCAATGCATCATTGCTCAGATTAGTTACATCAGGACAGATTTTCTTGAATGTATTTTAGCAACTTCTGTCCTAGCATACATTCTTCCTGACAGCAAATGCTATTCGCAGATAGTTGCATCAATGAAAAATTTACAAGATCTCCAGCCAACCTTTCTTGCAATTCTGGAGTGTTTAATACATCTTATAAGTTTTAACCACATTATATTTTGTCTTGTTGTTTTCCTTATTATTTAGAATGTGTTAAAAATTAATTTTACAGTATTTCTTATATGACATTGTATGTGTCAGATAAACTATGTTCTCAAATTTTAACTTTGGAGAATTCTTGCATGATTAAATTGCCCTATGCATTGCATTAATAGGTGATGTTTTTACACAGTGGGATAGTAGTTTTTCTAAAGGAAGCATGAACATAGCTGCATTAATGTCAGTTCATGTCAACTGTTTTAAACAACAGCATTGCCAAACCTTACCTTAAAAGATGACAGTGAACGGAGCCAGAGTGACAAAAGGAGACAGAACTGTGATTTTAGAGAAGGGGGAATGGCTTTTTAATGTATTTTTTATACTGATTGATGTATTTCATTCTGTTACACATATATATTTTATTTTGTGTTGTGTAGTTGACCCAGGCTATAATTATCCATTCTAAAGGGCATTACCTGCCATTATAATTCACTTAGAAACAAAATAAAAGTGCTGTCAGGTGCAATGTTGTTCACATTATGCTTGCATCAGAAGTGAAACTGTTGAGAGCAATAGGGAAACTAGTCTCCTGGGGCTAAAACAGAATGTATTTGAATTGTCTGGCGGTCAGGGTATGTTAAGGACAAGGCTGTTACAAATTGAAGTGTGGCCCAAATCCATAATGTTCTCTTTTCTATGGAGCCGAATACTCACTTACACTTGCATGCTGAACATCAGAGTCAATGAAATTCACCATGTAGTGATTTGTAAAATAAGATTAAACGGCATATAACTACGACTGCGAAGTATGTGAAAAATAAATTATGTACGCACAGTAAGTGTAGCAAATGCACATATGCTGTGCACCACATGTACAATGGGTTAGAATGTTCAGTACATATTGGAGATAAAAGTCCAATAATGGGAGATACTTTTAGAGAGTGTTCCTCTGCATAAGTCCACAGACTTGTATAGTAACAGTCACAAAAGATATCCAAAGCTGGAGTTAATCCATTAACCATGTTTGCTTTGATTATTTCAATGCACTTACAGGGGCTTCACAGGATATGAGTGACTTGACTTGTGGAAATCTGATTTCACGCAAATTCTCCCATACATTTTAAAGCATTTTTCAAGCTGGTAATGATAGTAAAATGTTTCATGGTATTCATAAATGACTGGATACAGTATATATTCCATTAGATTAACTATGGGTAGGGTTAGGGTGATTATTCAATGAAATGAAGGAATTATAGTAAATGTATGTAGAGCGATACGACATGGGTAACTATAGAAAACGGACTTTCCTGACTTAGGGAGAAATCAGCCTACTGATGGTTCTCAGGAAAGGAACCCTTACATAACCCAGGGACTGCCTGTATTTGGCTCACTGTAAAGTGACAACTGTACGGTGCTACAAATAAATGCTGCAGTCCCTTATTCTTCCTAGGAGGGGGTCCCTTGGGATCAAGGATGACATGCTTCTTTTCCAGTTCTTTGGGTTCTGAGGTGACTTATGAGGCCAGGGTGGAACCCATTGACTCTGCCACCAGTGGGGCAAGAATTGCTTAATAGGTCAGCAGGTGAGTAGTTAGGAGATGGTGCACCTCTTCTGTTGTTTACACTGAACTTTTTTGTGCTACTTCTGTGTGGAATGGAGGTTCTCAATGCCCATCTGAATGTTCCTTCTCCATTTTGAGAGGTCATGGGCCAGGGGTTCCCAAGAGTCAATGGGATGAAGCACTTTCTCATGGAAGTTTGAGAGCATCCTTGAATCTTCTCCACTGTCCATCTGGTGATCTCTTTTTGTGACAGAGCTCAGAGAGGAATGTCTACTTTGGGAGCCTGGTGAGGAGCATGTGAGGAACGTGGCCTCCTCCATTGGAGCCAACTGTGTCTAATTTGGGTGTGAGTGCTGGGGATGTTGGCCTGGGAGGGGATGCTGATGTTGTTCCACTAATCTTACCAGTGGATTTGGAAAACTTTGCTTTGAGGTGCCTATGGTAAGTGTCCTAAGCCTTTGAAGCACACAGAGTGACAGGGAATCATTGCTGTGTGGTAGACCATGGGATTTATGCTGGGTAAAGACCACAATAGGAACTAACTAGGTTTCAGTCTTTTTTTATCCAATGAGAATGTCTAAATGTCAGTAAGCCTCATAGCAAAAATGCGACAGCAATTGCTATTTGGAGTGAAATGTTTTCTGGATGCTACAACTGACTTCAGGGATCCATAACGAAAGTACATGCACACAGTTCTGAAGTGACCCTGGTGAGGGTCTTTGCAAATGCACTGAGTTACCACCAGGATTATCAAGAGGAGGTGTCAATCAATGTGTAATGCTAATCTAATGCCAGTCTTTCCATGTTGCGGGTCAGTGCTTCAGCTAATGCTCTCTCTTATCCTGTTTGTCTGAACATGCATTAAGCAGCAGGAAGAACACAGCTCCAGCAACATTAGTTTTAAAGGATCATTAATTATTATAAGCTAATTGCTGTTGATTTCTTCAGCCCTGCTACCGGCCAACGCCTCAGTAATGGTCCTTTGGATAGTATTTAGCACACTTCCTCTATGGGGTTTTGAGTATGCAGGTACTCCTCTCCCTCTTCAATTAATTCTTTCTGACTTCAATCAGGTCCCACTTTGCCTTGCAAGAGAAAGAGAAGTGTGGCACTGAGAATTGTACTATCTGTTTTGGTGATATGTCTGTCATGGTTGAATAAGTGGTGGTGTGTGCAGGCAGGCTTTGACACTTCCAATAGCACTGTTTGTCTGGTTGACAGGAAGCCTAAGGCATGCTAGATATATATTGTGGATGATAGACATTGTTGGTAGTTGAGTGATGCAGGTGTATTGCATGGAGGAGCATTTGAATACAAATAAGCAAAGTCAACGTGGTTTTATAAAGGGAAATCATGTTTGAAAAATTTAGTAGTGGGTAACCGGTAAATGGGGTGATTCTGGTTTTCCAAAAGACATTTGGAGAGGTTAACCATTAAAGGTTACATGCACAATATGAGATCATGTGAACTGATGAAAAGTATTTGACTGAAACATTAACTCTATTTCTCTTTCCATGAGTGCTGCGTGAATAGCTGAGCATATCCAAAAAGCACTTGATGCTAGCTCAAGAAACAAATTTAAATCGAGATCAGTAGTTTCTTGCTGACAAGATGATAAAGGGTATGGAAATCGGTGGATGAGGTTAAGGTACAATAATTCATGATCTCATTGAAAGGCAAGACAGGCTTCAGAAGTTCCTTTTCCTATGTACCAACAAAGGTAGCATATGGACTGTTCCAGGGAAAATCTTAGATTGCAAATAAGAGTTGGGCAAAGCAAGGAAGTTCATGGAGAAGGGGCTGATAAGCGTGGTAACCTGTCAAGTGGTCAGTCTGGCATCTGCAATGCAGTTCCAGGAAATTGAGAGTTCCAAATAATATTTAGTAAATATGTAGATTGTACATAAAGTATGGAAGCATATTTTATGTATTATCTACTAAAAACAAACACATAGTTCTGGACAACGCAAAGACTGAAAGTACTAAAATATTTAAAATACACTGAAACACTGGTAATCTAAAACTAAAAATTATTTGATGGTGGAAACATGAAGAAAAGTCATGGTGGGGGGGGGGTTAAAGGACAAATAAATTTATTTATTCTACAATTAACTAACTGCATAGTTTATTGTAATAACCATTGCTCACAACAATGGTATAACATTAATGAGTTTATTATGATTTGTTTTGTAATAATTTGCTGTTTAACTAAATGGAAAAAAATAAAGACAACACAAAACACTGGGAAGAATTGATTTGTAATTGATCTGCCTCAGAACATTTCACTGCTGTTTCAGTTTTTGATCAATTGCAGCACAATTCATTGCACCAGTTAAAGAACAACTTTAATGTTTCCTGTTTAATAATTGCATTCCTGAGAGATCTGATCTAATACCTTGATTGGCAGGTGAATGTATTAATCTACTAGCTGATGCTCTGTCTATGTCATGAGGTATTTGATTCATCTCCATGGTTTCATTTATAATCGTTTGACTCCCAGTTTGCTTTGTACTTGTTTTTTTTTGTTGTCAAATACTCTAATCACTGTTTCCTTTTTAGATTTTTCTTTGTTGTCATAGCAATTTAGATCACTGCAATTTTATTATTGCTCTGCTTTTGTGGGTAGTTTGCAATAGGTTGATATTTTTCTCTGTTCTGGTGGTTAGGATGTCAATTATTTTCTTTAATGTAATGTTGATTTGTTGCTATGAATCACTCCCCTGTGGTATCCAGAGTCTTTGCTTAATCTTACTCACTAATTAATTTGAGATCTTGCCGTGTTTTATTGGGCCAGATTGTTTCTCAAATTGACCGACAGCTACTGCCAGAATTTCCTGCATTTTTGTTCAGAAGGTGGCTGGATTGGCGGGGTCACTTGTCGATCACTGAACCTCCAACCAACTGACTGTCTTCTTGTTGATGAAGTCGTCTCATTCAGCTCAGTGTGGAGCCTCCATTTTCTGGCATTCCTGCGAGAGGACTGCTTTCCTTCCTGCCAGTGCTGCATTTGTTGGTGCATTGGACTTCAGGAAGGACATATCCTTGCTAGCTCCTCTCAGTTCCCAGTATAATGTTCATCCCTTGCTTATATCATGCTCCTTTAAACTGCTAAATATTCTGTGTGATGTCTCTGAGGCTTTTCAAAAGGGCAGCAGTGGAAAAAGGAGCCTTACAATAGTAACAGATAGATCAAGTGCTGAATTTTGCTTCCATTCTTATCCATCCTGAAAAACATAAAAATGGACTTGTTTGCTATGTCCCAGTCTTTGCAACAGATGCATTTAATTTTTTGCACCTTTGCACATGTGCAGTATCTTTTACTTCTACAGCTCCTGACATACTGTAGTTCACGAGCCAGAGAGGTGATCAGGTCATCTCTTGGTAATTTCAAGAGGTATTGTTTTGCACTTTTTGCAATTTCACAGTACTGTGAACTGTACTGTGGTATGCTTTTTTCCCCAGAGGGTTATAGGTTTATTGTGTATCTTAATTTGCCCTGAGTGCACAAGGCACAATTTCCAAATTAGCATGTTTGGAAATGTGGTGAACTGCAATGAAGGTGGTTATGGCAATGCATAATGTATACAGGAAAGCAGAGTGTGTTAGGCATTGCAAGGAGGAACAAAGAGGCATGAAGTTAATGTGAGGAGGATAGAACAACAGCAGCAGCCCACATTCCCAATGGCCAAAGATCACCTGGTCACTGATGCAGTCGGGGCTAATGACCTGGCTCCTGGGCCTCTGACTTAAGTACCTTTCCCAGTCCATTTCTCCTTTGCTGAGACAACTGCTGTCTTTCCTCCACCTGACCTGACATTTGAAGATGCCTGGACTCTTGACTTTAAAAGTGATGGTAGTTTGAGGACAAATGAATGTACCTTGTAGAGACATACAATTCATTTAACTTGTTGTTTCACCTTCATTGCTAAGTGCGAGTGGAAGGATTAAAAATCCAGATTTCTGGTGCAGCCTTTCATCACTCCATAGAAACTATTAAAGACGGAATGCATACAACTGCTTATTGCACACTCCATATTTTCTACAACAGGCAGCAGAAATAGACAAAACATTCATGTCCTCTGCCTTTTACAGAGACCTGCCGCAACTGTATCACAGTATTACTATATCATTGTTGCTGTGATTTCCTTTGCTATTTCCACTGACTCTGACATGATCCCACCATCAGTCACATCATCTGCTCTCCTCCCCGAATTGCATTTTGCAGGGACCACTCACTCTGTGGTCCATTCTTCCATCCCATTGCACCACTTCCCACCCTACAGTACCTTTCCATGCAATCAGAGGAGATGCAACATCTGTCCATTCACCTCTTCCCTTCCCACTACCCAGAGACCCAAACAATCATTCCTGGTGAAGCAGCGATTTGCTTATACTTATTCTAATGTAGTCTGTTGTATTCAGTGTTCACACTATGGTCTGTTTCTCATTGGAGAAACCAAACACAGATTGGGTGATTGCCACTTTAATTCTCAATCCCACACCTATTCTGACCTGTCTGTCTGCAGCCTTCTCTTCTGTCATCGTGAGGCCCAGCATAATCTAGAAGAATCTTACTTTGCATCTAGGTGCTTTGTAAACCTCTGGAATGAACATTGAATTTTCCAACATCACATGGACTGCTCCCTCATTGTTTCCCATTATTATGCCTGTGTCCCTTTCTCAGCCCATTTCTTTAAAATTCCTTGCTAATGGTGGGTATTCATGCTGCTTATTACCTGATCTGTCTTAACCTTTCTCCATATAGTCTTTTTGTGCTATACCTTATTCCTCCCCCACCCCCACCCCAAGTTCTTCTTTGAAAACTGTAGACTCTTTCACCTGTTCCAAGGAAGGGCACTGACCTAAACCATTAACTGATTTTTCTTTCCACAGATGCTGCTTGACTGGCTGAGTTCTTCGGGCGTTTCTGCTTTTGTATCATGGCTCTCTCACAGGTGGCCTATGATAACATGAGCAATCATGAGACCCCCAGTATCCCAGATGCATCCTCTAGGGTCTGATGTCTCCCTGACTGCTTCTCCCCCTTTCCTGGAAGGAGCTTACATGCAAACAATTAGTGGGTGGCTGTTGTCTGCCTGTAGGTCAGGCAGGAGGGATTGGGCAACATTGCACTGTCTACGAGCTGGCTCTAGGACCGCCGCTGTGAATGTAGGTGTAACTGTGCCCACATCCACCCAATCCTTCCCACCCTCTGGGGCAAAATCACCCTCCTGGCCTCCTGCATTAGATGAGGAGGTTGCAGTAATTTCTGCAAGCATGCCCCCCCCCCCCCCCACCACCACTACAGACTCCATGCTGCACTCCTCTGCAGAATTCTATGCTGTGAAAACACCTGTTCAGCTGCAAAGGTAGAAGAAGCATGTTAGCAATGGCTCACACCTGCACAGGGCATGTCGCTTTTCTGAAGCAGGTGTACATGCATACTGCAGCACAAGTATTGCAGGGTACTATTGCAGACCCTATTTCTGTCAAAGTTATATTCACCATCCAGCAGCCCATTTTCAAAGCTGCAGGCCTGTACATGTGTAGAAACGATGTTTATTAGCTCTGAGGCCTTTTCTTTCA
This sequence comes from Pristis pectinata, assembly GCF_009764475.1. Taxonomy (NCBI): domain Eukaryota; kingdom Metazoa; phylum Chordata; class Chondrichthyes; order Rhinopristiformes; family Pristidae; genus Pristis; species Pristis pectinata. The sequence goes on from NC_067418.1 coordinate 30,254,211, forward strand.
ACTCAGTCAAGCAATTAATTACTTCCATTCATTGATGTCTCAAGGGCATTGTTCACCAGCTTCATCTGAAAGTGTGACAAAGAGCAGAGAGTGCAATGTTGTTATTTGTTGTATTTGAATATCCAAACCCAGATTGATCCTGTAAAGTCACTGGGGCAGTGATGAGCAGTTTGACAATGGAACTTACGTTGGCCTCTTGGCTACGTCCTTCCTATCTTCCTGGCTTATTTGGCAAGGAGACCATTCTTCATGTCCCAAACAACCTGGATCTCTATTGCTTCTTCTCAAGGAGTAGTGTGTTTGGCGGCACAACATGGTGGGCCGAAGGGCCTGTATTGTGCTGTATTGTTCTATGGTTCTATGACCCATCTGCAGACTGAGATTTCCCCTGAAATCAGCAACATCGTTTCCTGCATCAGCTTCTGGCCTCAGATTTTATTGGAAAAAATCTTTTCAATGCAGCCACACAAAACAAACCACACTTGGTGCAGGTGACCTGACTCATGCTGGGAAGACCTCCTGGGAGGTTATACGACCAAGGACAAAGAACTCACATTGTTGCTTCACTGTTGCATGATCACAAGAATTCAGCTCTGCTCACAAAATTTAAAGTAATCGTGCAAAAGCATCGGTGGACATACAGAGCATTTTCCCATTGATCACTGTGTACTCCATTCAACAGATCAATTGGCACTCCACACACTAAGCTATATTAGCAGAGTCTCCCACAGCCTCAATTAATGGAGAGTGCTCTTTATAGGCTCCCTGCTGAAACTATGTTTAAGAATATGAAAGCTTACAAATACAAGACAACATCTTCTGATTGAAAAACCATTGTTATAGAACTTATAACTTACTTGAACTCTGGAAGGAGCAAACTGAAGGCCAGCATGACAACACAGTGAACCAAGTCAATAACAAATTTGAAAACCAAGTGTTTATGGGGTGTTCTTTTGAGCCTGGCATCATCAGCAGGCATGAATACTGGTCATGTGTCCTCCACCTGCTAATTGGACCAGTGTGGCATGGGACTTGCTGATAGGAAAGATTGCCAAGTCCTTGAGTTCTTGACAGGTATTCATGAACAGCATGCATGGCAGCAGTCGTTGTAAGAAGCCAGTGAAAGGTGGGTCAAATGTTCTAGACCTTCAAGTTCTATTTTTCAAAGCGATTGTGATGCTTAAGTTTCTTTTCCTCTTTGTACCTCCTTATTGCTTCTCCTCCCATTTGATTGATGATGGGGTAAATTTAGACCATACACAATAGTATGAAACTGATGGCAGTGAAACAACAGCTTGCTTTATATCACTCCCAATTTTTATTTCCACTGACTTCAGTGAAAATGAAATTAGAAGAGATAAAGTCAGCTGCTGAGTCACCGTCACCTGTTTTATGCTGACACACAAAGTCAAGATGAATCCCTTCTTTTCCTGTTTTCTCTTTCTTGCCTCCTAAACAAGCTTACTATCACTGGGGTAGCTTGCACTGATACTGACAGTTCTCTGGCACCTTGCCCAAGTGCCAATAGTTCATGTGTTTTCCCTGTGGATAGATGGTTTAACTGTAAATCCATTCACTACTGAGCCTGATTTGGTCCTCTTCTAATATCCACATATGTATTTGCAAAAGGCATTGGATGCGGGCCACCAGTAGAACTCTGATTGTTTTGTTTTCCTCCTCACTAGCCTGAGGACACTGCAGTTAACTGTACTGCTCCAGCTGTTACACTCATTATGGTCAGCATCTTAGCACAGGCCTCCTCTCTGGAATCTGTAGGTAAATGATTCTTCCACTGATTGAGAACATGCACATCCCCTTCATTCTTAATCTAACGTATGCTGTATTTTAGAAAATGTTCTGTTTAAACAAAAAAAAATGGTGTAATTTGCATTAAGTAGCATTGTGCATAGAGCATAGTATGTATTATTTATTAAACAAGGCAATGTGTTGACAACAAATTAGAGACAAAACTGCATCAAAGTGCAGGCAAACCAGAACAAATTCTAGATATTGTAAACTGTTTGGCATACTTTAATAAAAGCCAGCTGAGGCAGCCCATCTCTCACAGTGCAGTAATAGCTCCTCATTGTTGCATTCAATGGGAAAAGCTATTTGCACTATACTTTGATTGAAAGGGAAATTGAATCTTTCAGATGTTATAAATGCGTCTATTACCACATTTGCAGACAAATTTTCTGAGGAAATTATAGAGAAAGCACAGAACCTCCCCAGAAAATGTATTAGGAATGACATATGAATTCCAGTTGAGCACAAATAGAAATATAGTATGGTCCTACTGAAGTGACTTGGCCTATTTTTATATACACAAGAAGAAGTGCAGCCTTTGAGTGTGCCTTCACATATGCTACCATAGACATACGATGTTAAGTTGCAAAGGCATCAACTCGACCTGATGTACTCAAGCCATATTGCCTTTGGGCTGCTTTAAAAATGGACTATTGCATAGGATTATGCAAGTGAATAAAAAGAGTTAACTTTTAATTGGGTGTAATTTAAACTATCTGCCTTTAAACTATCTGGGACCCTTTTTCCCGCACTTCCTTTAATCATCCTGGAACCCTAGTTCCCACTCTCCCTTTAAACTCGCTGGGGCACTGTTTCCCATGATCTCTTTAAGCTCACCAGGTTCACTGAAAAAATTATTATATTACTGTGCAGCATCTTAAAAAAAGTGATTATCAAAGTTTTACTGTAAGTAATTATATCAGTGATTCATTCATTTATGTGTTATAATCAGTGTGAATGGACATGCAAAGCATGATCTGAGGGACTTGTTTGTGACATCTGAGCTTTGCTGCTTGTTATTAGTGTATTATGTTGGTGGTAATTATTGGAGTATGGAGAGGGTCACTTCGTTTATGTTAGGGACTATGATTTCGCAGAATCCTTAGAAGTGTTTCTCTGTCAGGGAGCCCTTTATAGCCTGCACCAACTGTACTTTCCTCCTGTTCTCTGATGGGAGGTGTGGCTATAGGTACTGAGCAGTGACATTCCCCAATCGCTTTTTGTCTTCCTCCTGCTCCCGTTGCATGTTAACAAGACAACTCTACAGGTTTGGACATACCCAGGCAGTCACCACCCTCTTCCTCCTGCTTTTTGCCCTGCTGCTCTTCAGGTTCCACCTCATGGACCCCAGGCTCTGGACCTCACTGCTCTTTCTTTGGCATGGGCTTCTGTGCTTGGACTGCTTGACTGCACAGTATGCAGTGCATGATAATGTTGTCTCTACACCTTTTGGCTGTGTACCCCACCTGATGCAAAATCTCATCTTTGGGAGAGCAATGGCATTTTCCTTTGCTAACATGGTATGTGTGTGTGGCTCTCGTATCTGTCTTCGGTGTTTGGAGAACACCAGGAGAGTGCAAGGAACTAACCAGGAGGTAGAGGGCAGTTCTTGGATTGCCGTGGTCCACCACTACAGGCAGTGGAAGTATCTGGCAGTGAAGTCTCCCTTAAGATGAAGGAGTCATGTGTGCTTCCCAGAATTGGCACTCACCATGAGGAATCTTTTCTTGAGTCACAGCAAACTGCATACTGCAAACTGCACACAATCTACACACTGCACATTAAGGAACTGAAAACCATTCTTGTTGATGAAGGAGTGTAGGTTATAGTTTAGCTATTGTGTAAAAAAACTTGCTCTACACATCTCCTTTGAACTTCCCCCCTCTCACCTTAAATGCATGCCCTCTGGTATTAGACATTTCAACCCAGGGAAAAAGATACCGGCTGTCTACTCTATCTGTGCCTCTCATAATCTTATAAATCTCTATCAGGTCTCCCCTCAACCTCCGCTGCTCCAGAGAAAACAACTCAAGTTTCTCCAACCTCTCTTTATAGCGTATGCCTTCTAATCCAGGCAGCATCCTGGTAAACCTCTTCTGCACCCTCTCCAAAGCCTCCTCATCCTTCCTGTAATGGAGCAACCAGAATTGAATGAAATACTTCTGATGCAGCCTAACTCGAGTTTTATAAAGCAGCAACATAACTTCCTGACTGTTGAACTTATTTCCTCGACAAATAAAGGCAAGCATGCCATATGCCTTCTTTACCACCCTATCAACCTGTGAAGCCACCTTCAGGGAGCAATGGACTTGGACCCCAAGATCCTTCTGTACATCAACATTGTTAAGGGTCTTGCCATTAACAGTGTGCTGTGCCTTTACATTTGGTCTCCCAAAGTGCAACACTTTACATCGTCCAGGTTAAATTCCAGCTGCCATTTCTCCGCCCATATCTGCAACTGATCTATATTCCGCTGTATCCTTCGGCAGTCTTCTATGCTATCCACAACACCACCAATCTTCGTATCGTCAGCAAACTTACTAACCCACCCACCTACATTTTCATCCAGGTCATTTATATATATCACAATCAGCAGAGGTCCCAGTATGGATCCCTGTGGAACTCCACTAGTCACAGACCACCAGCCAGAATAAGTCCCATCGACCACTACCCTCTGTCTTCCATGGGCAAGCCAATTCTGAATCCAAACGACCAATTCGCCGTGGATCCCATACATCTTAATCTTCTGGATGAGCCTCCCATGAGGGTCTCTACTAAAATCCATGTGGACAACATCCACAGCTCTACCTTCGTCAATCACCTCCGTCACCTCCTTGAGAAACTCAATCAAGTTAGTAAGAGAGGTTATTAAGGGAATCCTTGTGGGCACATGGGTGTGGTCAGTGGCTGCCTGCACTCTGGGGAAGCTGGCCAAGCTGGAAAATCTCAGTGCATAGGATGCCTCACTGTAAACAAAGTGAATCAAATCATTTCTTCACAAGTACAGTGTCTGAATGATCACCCTGATGCAGCAATGACCATCATATTGGGAGATATGACAGAGATCTGCTGTAGCTGCTTGGAAAGATCCTATGGCGAGGAGATGATGGGCATTACCTCCTCTGATGGAGCAGTCGGGGCTTGAGAACATGGCTGAAGGTCTTCACGTGGCAGTTCACATATTGCTGTGATGCCAGCCATGGAAAAGCTAAACCTGCAAATGCGTTGTTTTCATATAAGAGCCCGAGGTAGAATGTGGTGTTTCTGAAAACTCTGTTGGAGTAAGCCCTTCATGACTAGTGATGTCTTTGCCTTCTGCCCCCGAGTCCCTGAGCCAACCTGATGGGCCACAACAAACCCATTGGTGCTGGTGGTTCATCAAGGAATGAGTATTTTCACAGCTAAACACCGGAGAGAAGATTTCATGTTAATCTGAGCATGCTCTATAGGCTTTGGACAGTGCCTGAGGAGCCTGCAGTCAGTTCTGAAGCTGCCTAGTCAGGCTGCCCACTGTCAGTCAGTGAGAAAAGCAATAAGCTTGTATTATATGCCAACTACTTTGACCCAGGTTGTTCCATGACAGTTGTGATGTTCAGCTTTGGGTTCTGGTTTATGTATGTACAAGCAGAACCGTGTGGTGCATGAGTAGTGACATCATTAGCTGCACAGCTGATGATGGGAAAAGATCAGTGCACCGATATGAATCACACATCTAGGTGTCAGGTCCAATTTTGTGATTGGTGCAACTTCACCAGGAAGTCAATCTTACTGCAGTCTATTTCAGTTATAATCAAATTTTGCCCAGTAAAACCTACTTGGCTCAGGTTCTAAGTTTTAGTGTGGAACAATACATCAATATTGGTCAGTTTCTTTAGGAGAGGAAGAGGGGAAACTGGAAAAGAATAATGCACAATTATTTCATGAAGCTGACATGGACACAATAGGCTAAGTGCTATTCTCTTTACAGATAATCCTGTAATTCGATATGGGCCATTCATTCCAGCTCAGGCATTTCAGTGGCACCTGCCATAAACTGATTTCATAAAATGGATTAACCGTTAGCTGCCCTCAGACACTTCCAGCCACATGTAGTCATGACATACTATAATGTCAAAAGAAGCTACTTCATCTCAAGATGTCATATCATTGATTCTAAGGGGGATTACCACATGATACCTCTAGCAGACAGAGAAAGGTTTGACAAGTTACCCATAATTTTTGTTGCCACTAGTGTGAAGGCTCCTGACAAGCTGTTGATATAGTTTACTCGAGCTGAGGTCTAGAACTTCTCAAATGCAACTAATCTGCTTTTGAGCCCCCAATGGAATATAACAACCCACACACACACACACACACACACACACACACACACACACACACACACACACACACACACACACACACACACACACACACACACACACACACACACACAAAAGTTACCTCTCGGTGGGACTGGCTTTTAGGCAAAATATTTCAATCGCTGTTTTAGAGATCCACTAGGATTTCATCTTGGCTCAGACTGGAATGTTCAAGCCTCGGATTGGTAGCAGCATTCAAAACTACAGTGCTTCATAACCTCGTACTGGTGAGAGGAGATGTTAAAGTTTACAATAAGCAAAGGATTGACAACAGTATATATGGAGTAACATTTGCTTATATTTTAATTGATATCACTGACTCATGCATCAACAGCAAGTCAGTGTGCTCTGCAATGCAGGGGGAAAAGAAATGGCACCTTGTCAACATAGACACATCAGGAGGTATTACAGATCCCTAATCCTCAATAATCACTCACCTGGATCTTCGCACTCTCTTCATTTCCATTTTGATGTTTGACATTGTGCCTCAATGCATCACCTGTGGGAGAAGGGGAAAAAGTAGGTGTCAAGGAATGAATAAGGTCTGTCAGGCCTGGTAATTACACTTCTGTCACCTCTACCTAACTGTGATTCGCTGCCCTCGGCAACAAAAAAATGATAGTTGTCATCCTAATATTAACTGTTTCATTATAAGATGGTGATTATGTTAAATGAGTCAACACTTAGTACTAACACCATCTCTGGAACCATGGAAACATTTAGAATTCAGTTATGTGCGAAGTGAGATGAGGTGAAAAATTAAGGACTTGGTACAGAATAGCTGATGCTTTTAATTTCTTCCTTAATCCAAATTAATTTTCATTCGTGTATAAAATAAAATTAATAAATTGCTCCACTGTTGTCCCAGTTGACCAAAACTGAATTGGTGCAGTGAGTGTGCAGTGCTAATGTTAAATTATGTTTCAAAATACTAATGAAACATTGACTCAAGGGTCTAGATTTTTAATGGGGCACTTTACATGAGTGGAAGAGTATGGGGTGGGGATACTGAGCTTTGTACATGAAACCCAGAAGTTACTAGTTACCCAAACATTTTGATTCAATGTCAGCTTGCTTGGTGAAATTGGTGCATTCTGCAGGTACTCTTGGTGTTTAGGTTAAAGGAGGGAGCCAATTTTGCAGATATTCCAAGCCCAGACAGGGAGGGACTAGGATTGGTCTGACAACAGAGTGGGGAGAGGGAATCTTATTCCAGATTCTGGAGGTCTTTGCGTGAGATGGTGATGTGCAAACATAGATTAGAGGTTACTAAACTGCTAGCTGCTACTTCATGCTCAGAATTAGCATATTTCATCCAGCAACTTTTTGACATTGTTGCTTCTGTGCTTTCAGTCAGTGTTGTACAGGGGATGTCTGCAATTCTGTTTCACCTCCGATAAAGGAACAGCACTTCAGACTGTCTTCTTATTTACAAATGGTGGTTGACTTGGTGTGTATTTCCAGCATTTCCTATTTATAGTCCAGGTGAATTTAGCTTACGGTGCAAATTTATAACCATCTTACATCAATGCTGACATTACTAGACCAAATGATTATTTTCTATGCTACACGGACCACGGTTACTTATGTGGAGCGAGTTTTGCTGCAGACAAGGGATAGTTTCCTAAATATTGTTGTTGTATTAGTCTGGGGTCTTCATTGATTGCAAACATTTACCCTTAATTCTCCCTGTTGCTGTGTTCATGCTCACATTATGTCATTCCTGATCACCTCACTCCATGTCAGGCTCAGAAGAGCAGAGTCAGAAGAGACTGGAGATCAGGAGGGCTGAGGAGAGACTGGAGATGGGGAGGACTGAGGAGAGACTGGGGTTTGGGAGGGCTGGGGAGTATTAATGAGGCTGGGACATAAAGCAGGAATGGTCAGGTCCTAGCAAGTACTGAGGAACAGAAGGACCTTGGTGTACATGTCCAAATACCCTTGAAGGTGGCAGCACGGGTAGATAACTTGATTAGGAAGGCATATGGGATCCTGGGCGTCATTAGTTGGGGCATCGAATGCAAGAGCAAAGAGATTATGCTCCAGCTTTATAAAACATTGATCAGACACTTCTGGCTTTATAAAACATTGATCAGACACTTCTACTGTGTGCACTTCTGGTGCACACTTCTGTGTGCACATTCCTGCGTGTACACTATAGGAAAAGATGTGATAGCACTGGAGAGGGCTCAGAGGAGATTCACCAGAATGTTGCCTGGGATGGAGCATTTCAGTTATGAGGAGCGACTGGAGTGGCTAGGACCCTTTTCCCTGGAACAGAGGAGGATAAGAGGGGACCTGACTGAGTTATAAAATTATGAGGGGTACACTATAGGAAACCTTTCCCCATTTTAGAGGTAGGTAAAACTAGAGGACATAGATTTAGGGAAAGGGGTCAGAGACTTAGAGGGTATTTGAGGGGGACCTTTTCCACCAAGAGAGCGGTGAGTACCTGGAATGCACTGCCAGAGAAAGTGGTGGAAGCAGAGTCACTGACAGCATTTAAGAAGTCACTTCCCAATCCATAGATGCTGCCTGACCTGCTGAGTTCCTCCAGCATTTTGTGATTGTTGCTCCAGATTTCCAGCATCTGCAGTTTCTCTTATGTCAGCATTTAAGAAGTGTCTGGATGAGCACTTGAATCGCCTGGGCATTGAAGGCTATGGGCCAAGTGTTGGAAGGTGGGATGTGTAGCGGTTAGCATAACGCTTTACAGCGCCAGCGACCCGGGTTCAAATCCGGCCGCTGCCTGTAAGGAGTTTGTACGTTCTCCCTGTATCTGCATGGGTTTCCTCCGGGTGCTCCGGTTTCCTCCCACATTCCAAAGACGTACGGGTTAGGAAGTTGTGGGCGTGCTATGTTGGCGCCAGAAGCGTGGCGACACTTACGGGCTGCCCCCAGAACACTCTATGCAAAAGATGCATTTCACTGTGTATTTCGATGTACATGTGACTAATAAAGATACCTTATCTTATACCGAGGGTGCTCACAGGTTGGTGTGGGCCGACTGGCCTGCTTCCATGCTGTATGACTCTATAAACCCTGCCCACAGCCTGAACCATATACTTGGCATCCATGTACAATATGGAGATGCAGTCCTGATGCAGGGTGTCAACCAGAAACATTGGCAATTCCTTTCCCCCCATAGATGCTGCTCAACTTGCTGAATTCCTTCAGCAGTTTGTTATTTGCTCTGCATAAAATATGGGACTATTGCTCCCCCACCCCCCAAATTGTAGTGAGACAACCTGCAAACAAATAAAACAAGTACATGAGCTGTTAAAGAAACAAAGGACTGCAGATGCTGGAATCGAGATGGAAAACACTGTGATGCTGGAGGAACTCAGCAGGCCAGGCAGCATCCGTGGAGAAAAGCAGGTGGTCAACGTTTGGAGTCAGGACCATTCTTCAGGACTGAAGATAGGGAAAGGGGAAGCCCAATATATAGGAGGGAAAAGCAGAGCAGTGATAGTTGGACAAAAGAGGGGAGGTAGGGTGGGCACAAGGTGGTGATAGGTAGATGCAGGTAAGAGATAGTGATAGGCAGGTGCGGGGGAGGTGGGGAGAGCAGAGCCACTCGGGGATGGGTCAAAGGTAAGGAGAGAAAAGAAGAAAAAGGGTAGAAAGGAAAAAAAATGAGCTGTTAATTTGTTTGTTTGGCTGAAGGAAGATTAATGGCAGGTTAACTGGGGGATCTCCCCATGGTTATTCAAGCATTGCTGTGGGATCTTTGAAATCAATGTGAGTAGGTATGCACAATTCTATTTGAAAGGAAATACCTTTGACAATGCAGAACATCCTCAGTTGTTGTGAATGGTGAGAGCCTGCATTATGTGCTCATGTCCTTCAGAGGGGCTCTAATTTAGAAACCTTTGATCGGCAGATGAATGCACAGTGAATTAAACCAAACTGACCGATCAGTCAATCTCCCAGTAGTGCTTTGTATAAAATTAACCTCATTGCTAAATGAAGTTTAGTATGAATTTATTAATTAAAAAGCATGAGTCATCTTGTTGCTTATTATAATGTAAATTTGTAAATATTGCAAGTAAACACTATTTATGACTAATCTCCTAGTATGATTTAAATGTGCTTTTGTTGTGAGGGGAAGTTTCTTGCTCTTATTCTTGCTCTTCCACTTGTGAAATATTTTAACTTCAGTGGGATACAGTTCCAAGTTAGCCTTGCAAAGCTCAGTGCAGTCATATCCTGACACCTGTAGATGTACATTTTCCAGTGGGTCAACACTTAGGAGCATGGTCCCTCACAATATTTTCCCTGCTTCCTGCCTGAAGCCAAGTGTAGTGCTCAATTGCCAATCACTGCTAACGGTGGCAGGGCTGCCTAAAGTTGTTCATTGGCTGAAAAATGTTTTGGGACATGCTGAGGTTGTGAAAAAAGCACAATATAAAGGGAAGCTCTTCCTTTTTTAAACTCAGTACAGATCATGATCCAACCTGGCAGCTTAATTTCATGTTAGAGAATGAATTTACAAATCATAATATTGGGTGAGCTGCAAAAATGTTTAAGATACTATTTGAAATAAGTATGTCAAATCACTGAAAAGTTCAGTCCCTGCAAGCTTTTGAATTTTAGGCACAGAATAGTGTCATTCAACAGCTATTAACTGAATACCTTTACAGTGAAATTAATTACATATTACTAACAATTTTAATCAGATTCATAGTGCACAGTGACAGTTGCTGGATTTATATTGAATTGAAGGGCTGGCTGACAGTTCTCACTTGATTGCTTTATAGCATTAATGAAAAGACACCTACCAGCTCCTATCATCTTAGCAGGTTTAGACTACATTATGTTGATTGATGACTACTGTATGGGCTGTGCCAGAAGGAGGCTTTAAGCTTTCCATAATACGTTCAAACCCCTTAGTGGGAGTTGGGTGGAGAAATGGGATCAGGTGCTCAAGCTGTTTGAGAGTAAGTGATAAACTCTTTGATAGGCATAGGTACAACGATGAAAGCATGGAGAAACTAAAAATACAACTATCTGAAATTTCAGGAGATTCTGAAGTGCTTTACAGCAAATATTGTAATGTAGGAAATATGGTGGGTCGATGGGAATGAGATTACAGAGAAAATAAACATATGGAGAAATAATTGGACCTTGGTTTTGTAGTTAAGGGACTAAGAGGAATTGTGCTAAAAAATAATTTCTACGAATATAAAGACATTAAATTTCACCCATTTTTGGTGCACAAAGTGGGCACTGAATGCCAAACTGGGGGTCAGCAAAAGAAAATTGCAAAATTGGAACACCTTTGCTTTAAGAAAATAATACCATGGTGTACTCCTATTGAAAACATTTAAAATTTGACTCGGGCTTTGATATACGGCACCTGCTATCTGAGCTGGCAGCTGCCATCTCCTTCACTCATGGCCCACTGGGAAGTGGGTTGGCATTGTGAAAGTGATCCTTTCATGGCAGTGCACAACTTTCTGCTTTTTTAAAATATTTCCTACCACTTCTTTGAGGTCCTCCCCTTAGCTGTAGCCAGGATAATGGATGGTCACTCCCTTGAAGTGGAGAAGGTTGCAAAAGGCTGTGGACAGTGACCTGGAGCTGCTCTGGACCTGCATGGCCTGACTTCACTGTGAGTGGCAGCAATCTGGGCTGCTTGGCTGATAGGCAACTGGAAGGGCATTGCCGGAGTGCAGTGTTGGAGCATCAGTGCCTGTATCCTCAGACAGGACTACAGATTTGTATTCCTTGGAACCACTGATCCTCCTCCAAGGCAAGCTATCAGCTGGTTGAGAATCCTGTATGAGGACAGATCACTAGAGTGCCATGGCACCCTCAAGGTCCTGCCCACAGTGTGCTCTAGAGGCTTGATGGGCAATGTCAGATGCCCTTTGCAGTATTTATATGTTGGGTTGCTTCTTCCTGTGATTCAGTGGAGACTGTGACCTCTCACTTTATTTGCTGCACCATATTTGTTCATAGGGAGCAAACCACTTGTTCTGCAATTGAACGGATGGCCTGAATGTGCCACACAAAGCCACCTTCAAGATTGGACGTGGACTCCTCAGGCTCCTGGGCATCTCACACAGGCCTTTATCCAGTTGGTGCAACACCAGTTGTGCAAACATGATTTGACCAATTTTATGTCTGATGCAACTTCACCTGGAAATGATATCTAGTGTGGTCTACTGCAGTTGAAATCAAAAGTTGACCCCATGGTGCACCAAACACTGGTGCTACAAGGTCCAGTTCCTAGATTATTAACTGTCTTTCTTTCTCCTAAGATGTTGTCTGACCTGCTGAGTACTTCCAGGATTTTTAGATGTTTATTTAGCTGTTGATGTCAGTATATGTAACTGTGAGTCACAAGGTAAAAGAAACTTAAAGAATTTTTGGATTAAAAAAGCAAAACCGCTGTCCAAATATTTCCAAATCAAGCAGGATATTTACCTATGCCACTGCCTCAGTGACACTTTCACAGCCTACTGTCCTACTCGTTTACAGTCAAATCCTATTAATTAGCATGCACTTGAGTTGTCCCATTACATTAGATTGTTCCCATTAAACAAAATCCATCAGAACTGATTTATGTATAGTGAAAATTAATTGGTGCCTGAGAAAATGTTGTCTGTAAAGTAATTCTCCCATTAAGCACCCCTCCATTAACTGGTATCAGCTGTGTATGGGAAATGGACCTGATTAAGAATTATAATCTCTGATATTTCTAAGCAGTGAAAAATGTTATATTGATTCCGGAGTCCAGACAGCAAAAACTCTAGGAATGCTGTATGCCTACTTGGAAGAACTCAAATTAGATGCACATTTTGGAAAGATATTGAGATTTTTCTCTCTCTAATATAGTGAAATCTTTAATATTAAAATTACATTAGTTGAAAAAAGGACTATATGAGAGCAGATGTTAAGTGTGTTGTAAAGAAGGAAAGAGAGTAAGAAGATTAGGAACCAGGTGATGGGGTTCAAAATGGAGAGGCAGGTGATGGGGTTGATAATGGAGAGGCAATGGAAGAGGGTGGTGTGGTCATCCTTGTCACCAGCTGAAGGTGGGGAATGATGACAAGGGATAGTATGTCAGTCGCATGGTGTATCATTGGTAACTTTGATAAAGGCTATGACCAAAACTTGATTACAGAGATTAAATTTAGGCAATTAGGCATGAATTTGGGAGACTACTACATGTTCAAGGACTTTGGAGAAGAAAAAGAGGTTGGAGGTGGGCTGCAATTTGCATGAATGGAAGGATGGAGAATTAGGCTGACACTTCTTTTAGAATGTGTGATATGATTAATTGCTGTCTGGGCTGCAGCAATATTTATAGGAGCTTCCGGAGAGAGAGATTACGGAAAGTCGATCAAATGCACCAGGAAACATCGACAAAGAATTTCTCCTAAACTGTAAGAATGCCACACTTCCACAGCAGGGTTTACTCCTTGTAAAACTTGGCAAAGGGAGTTTAATGTGGGAATATGTGAGATCATGCACTTCAGTAAGAGTAACCTAAAGGCAGATGGGAAGTACAGAGGAATCTAGGTATTCTTGTGAATGAATTACAAAAGGTTAGCAGACTGGTGCAGCAACTGGTTAGGTAGGCAAATAATATATTGACCCTTAATGCATGAGGGTTACAGATTAGAAATAGAGAAGTATTGTTACAATTGTACAGGGTACTGGTGAGGCCACACCTGAAGTATTGTGCACATTTTTGGTCCCCTTATTTAAGAAAGGATATGTTGGCACTGGAAGCAATTGAAAAATGATTCACAAGGTTAATTCCTGGAAGAGATGATTGTCTTATCACAAGCGGCTCAAGAAATTAGACCTATATTCTTTGTTGTTCAGAAGTTTAAGGGTTGTTCTTATTGAAACATGTAAGATCCGGAGGTGGGGGGCATGACAGAACAGATGATCCTACTTTCTTATGTTCTTATATTTGGATGGGAAAGTGGAGGAAAGATGAAAACATCATAGACTGACTGAGAGGAGTTCAGCCTGTGTGACAGAGTTCATGTACTGAGACCCCTTGCAGGTCAGAGGTGAGGAGCTGGGATGTTGGGGATATAGTGGAAGTACATGAGTCTAGGAATTATCTTGTGAAAATTGGAGAGGGAATTTGTCAAGTCCAAGATGAACACAATCCTAGTGAACAATTGCTGGAGAACAGCAAAAAGAGATTGAAGATGTTTCTGAAGTGAGTACAACTATCGTTCAAGTGGTGTCAAGATGTGGTGTTCGTAAAAAGAATCAAGGTGTGATGACATCATTTAGTCTAGAGATGGATGGTACTCCAATAATACCAAGTGAATCTACAACTTCCGCACAATTATCATCTGCACTGTTTCAAAGATCACAAAGTGTGGAAACCAGTGACTCATTGGATTTGTAAAAAACTGTAACTATGTTAAATCAGTTTATGCTTTCCTTTCAGGAAAAAAAGGGTAGTCAGTGTGGTAAATGTAATAATGACTCTGTACAGTGATTGTTACTTTAAGGCTTTATCCCTTTAAGGATTGCTTGTATGTCTGGATAAACCTTAGAAGTTTGACCTGGTGGGCCAAGGGAAAGGAAGGAACAGGCATAGGAAGGTGAATGGATGCTCACAACTAAGAATTCCATGGTTTTCTTGCATATAATTGAATTTACGGATAGAATGAACAGAAACCAGATGTTTGTGAAGATATTTTACAATAAAAAGAAGCTGGGGTGTCACTTCTGGATTCCAGGAATGATCTGGAATAGTGAACAACTTTTGCTGATGAAAGTAGTGCCTTGTCATGTTTATAGCAGTTCAGTATGACTTGGCAATGGATCGCTAAACCAGTAGTCCACTAGAATTGCATCAGGGCTGCAATCCTTATACTTAATGAGTTGATATGATGGCTGTACCAGGGCAGCAACCAGAGTGAACAAAAAGTAATGGTTTAAATGGATAAGAAAAATAAGGAGGATATTTTGTAAGAAAATTGTTAGTTAGCTGGGTAATAGAGAATGAGAATTAATTGAGATATGAGATGGGTGGAACAAAATATTATACTCTAAGGAGAAGGAAACTTCAGAGGAATTGGGAGACAGACCAAGATGTGATTTAGTGAGGAGACACAAACAGTTATCACATTGGTCTGGACAGGACAAGTAGCATAAAGCATAGCCAAAGAAGATGATAATATTTAGAGGGGAGGAGTCATCTTCCATCAGTCAGATTTATGACAAGCACATGATATAAACACAATTATCTATAGCCAACTCACAGATAGCAAGAGTATTGCTTTTATTCAGTTTGTGAATGGGCCTTCTGAAGAAGGGCATTGAGAGATGGTCCACTGGAAAAATACACAGTATCAGCCCTTGGTTGGATGGGCTATAAACCATGATTGACAATATTGACTCACAGAGTGCATGCTGGGGAGGGATGATGAGAGAGTAGAGTGAGGGTTGCTGCTCAGTTCAGGATGCAGTAATATGTGCCTTGATGGCTTCTTTAGAATATGACAAGACAGAACTGTAAGCTTACCTAAGAAGAAGGAGTCCGTCCTGGGAAAGGGGTAAGAGAGTGGCAGGTTGGGTACTGTACAGCTGTGGTTGAAGTTAGAGAGGGATAGAGTGAAGACAGCCATGACAACAGGAACACAATCGAGGAGAGTTAAAGGGAAAGGAAGTAAAAAAAAGCCATGGGGTGGGGATAAATGATTGGCTAAGGTCAGAAGCTGAAGCCAGAAAGTGAATGACATAAAGAATATTGTAAGTTAGCATGCAGAAATTTGTGTGATACATATATCCTGGAACTGCTTGATAATTATAATTTTCCAAATGGATGGTTCTTCCATTTGGTGGTTGATGGTCAGCACAGACTCATTGGGCTGAAGGGCCTGCTCCCATTCTTATTTATGACTTTATGTCACTGACAACATTCCCTGTACCCTCCTTAGTACTAACACACGAACCAGAACTTACACAGTGCTCTAGCAGAGGCCTAACAAGAGTTTTACATAAGTCTAGCATGACCTCCCTGATCTTGCATTTGAATTGCAGCCAGTAAAGACAAATATTCAAAATGCCTCTTCAGCCAACTTATGTACCTATCCTGCTACCTTCAAGGATTTCTGGACATGCAGTCAGTGATTGCTCTGTTTCTCTATACTTCTCAGTGTCCTACCATTGATCATGTACTCCCTTGCCTTTTTATGCCTTCCTCAAATGCATTACCTCATATATCTCCTGACTGAGTTCCATTTGCTGCTTTTGTGCCCACTTAACCAGTCCATTGATATTTTCCTATTGCCTGGAACCTTCTTCCTCTCTGTTATCACAAGCAAACTTTTTAATTGTTGTCCTACATTTAAGTCCAAGTGTAGCGGTTGCTACCGCGGAATAAAACAAGACTCTACTCGGAGGATTGCCAAACAGAACTGGTTTATTTTCCCGCCTTGTGCGGGCCCTTTAAGGGAGAAAAACTCCCGCCCAAAAAAACCGGCAATGACGTAAGTCCTACGTCATCAGGACTTTCCCGCGCGCGGGTTCTCCCCGTCGCTCGGAAAGACGAGGCCCGCCGCCATCTTGGGCCTCGTCGCTCCGACGCCGCGCGACCCGACTGCCGAGCCGGTTCGCCCGACTAGACGGTGAGTCGCCACACAACCCCCCCCCCCCAGAACCGGCGAGACAGTCCCCAAGGTCCGTGGGCTGTGCCAGCTGCCGCTTAGGGGGGCGGCCTCTGCGTCGTGGCGTGGCAACCTCAACAGGCTGTTGCAGATCCAAATGGGCCGGTTTGAGGCGGTCCGCCGTGAAAACCTGTTCCCTGCCTCCAATGTCCAAAATAAAAGTGGATCCGTTATTCCGTATGACTCGGAACGGTCCCTCATATGGTCGTTGCAATGGCGCCCGAGGTGTGCCCCTGCGAACGAAAACAAACTTACAGTCCCGTAGTTCCTTGGGCTGGCAGGATGAGGCTTGACCGTGCCATGAGGTGGGAATCGGGGCCAAGGCGCCGAGCTTCTCGCGCAGTCTTTGTAGAACTGCTGGGGGTTGTTCCCCTTGGTCCTGAAGGGCAGGTATGAAATCCCCGGGGACAACTAGTGGCGCCCCGTATACAAGCTCAGCTGACGAAGTGCGGAGGTCTTCTTTGGGGGCAGTGCGTATGCCGAGCAGGACCCAAGGCAGCTCGTCAACCCAGTTAGGACCCTTCAGGCGGGCCATCAAGGCCGATTTTAGATGGCGGTGAAAACGTTCCACCAACCCGTTTGATTGAGGATGGTAGGCCGTGGTGGTGTGCAGCTGCGTCCCTAGCAGGTTCGCTAATGCAGCCCAGAGACTGGAAGTGAATTGGGTGCCTCTGTCTGAAGTGATGTGGGCCGGAACGCCAAAACGTGAGACCCAAGTTGTGAGCAGCGCTCGGGTGCAGGAATCAGTTGTGATGTCAGTCAGGGGGGTTGCCTCAGGCCACCTCGTGAACCGGTCCACGATGGTAAGGAGGTACCGGGCTCCTCTTGAAACCGGCAGAGGGCCCACGAGGTCGACGTGTATGTGGTCGAACCTCCTACGGGTAGGCTCGAACTGCTGTGGTGGGACCTTGGTGTGTCGCTGGATTTTTGACGTCTGGCAGTGCAGACAAGTCCTGGCCCACTCACTGACCTGTTTGCGCAGGCCATGCCAGACAAACTTGCTGGCGACCAGTCGGACAGTAGATCTGATGGATGGGTGCGCCAACCCATGTACCGAGTCAAAAACGCATCTCCGCCAGGCTGCAGGGACAATAGGGCGGGGCTGACCAGTCGCAACGTCGCAAAGTAGGGTCCGCTGACCTGGACCAACCAAGAAATCTCGGAGCTGCAGACCCGAGACTGCGGTTCTGTAGCTGGGCAGTTCGTCGTCGGCTTGCTGTGCGTCAGCCAGGGCCGTGTAGTCGACACCCAAGGATAGGTTGTGGATGGTTGGTCTGGAAAGTGCATCAGCAACGACATTATCCTTTCCGGAGACATGTTGGATGTCAGTTGTGAACTCGGAAATGTAGGATAAATGTCTCTGCTGACGAGCTGACCAGGGATCGGAGACTTTGGAGAAGGCAAAGGACAGAGGCTTATGATCGGTGAAAGCGGTGAAAGGCCTGCCTTCTAGAAAGTATCGGAAATGCCGGACCGCCAGATACAGCGCTAGAAGTTCCCGATCAAAAGCGCTGTACTTCAGTTCGGGCGGTCTAAGGTGTTTGCTGAAAAATGCCAAGGGTTGCCAGCGGCCTTCGAGTAGCTGTTCCAGTACCCCACCCACCGCGGTGTTGGACGCGTCTACCGTGAGGGCAGTCGGGACGTCAGTCCTAGGGTGTACCAGCATCGTGGCGTCTGCCAGGGCGTCTTTGGCCTTAACGAAAGCAGCCGCAGCCTCGTCAGTCCAGGTGATGTCCTTGCCCTTACCAGCCAGCAGCGAGAACAGAGGGCGCATGATACGGGCTGCTGCAGGGATGAAACGATGGTAAAAGTTGACCATCCCAAGGAATTCCTGTAGGCCTTTGACTGTGTCGGGGCGGGCAAAATGGCGGATAGCATCCACCTTGGCGGGTAGGGGTGTTGCCCCGTCGCTGGTGATTTTGTGGCCGAGGAAATCGATAGAGTCAAGTCCGAATTGGCACTTGGACGGGTTAATCGTGAGGCCGAAATCGCGGAGGCGGGAATACAGCTGGCGGAGGTGGGAAAGGTGTTCCTGGCGGTTACGGCTGGCGATCAGTATGTCGTCCAAGTAAATGAACACGAAGTCCAGGTCTCGGCCTACCGCGTCCATCAGCCGCTGGAAGGTCTGCGCGGCGTTCTTAAGGCCGAACGGCATCCGAAGGAATTCGAACAGGCCGAATGGGGTGATAATCGCAGTTTTGGGGACGTCATCCGGATGGACCGGGATTTGGTGGTATCCCCTAACGAGGTCCACTTTGGAAAAGATGCGGGCCCCGTGTAAGTTCGCTGCGAAGTCCTGGATGTGAGGGATGGGATAGCGGTCCGGGGTGGTGGCGTCATTCAGCCTGCGGTAGTCGCCGCAGGGCCTCCACCCTCCGGTGGCTTTGGGGACCATGTGCAGGGGGGAGGCCCAGGGACTGTCTGACCTGCGAACAATCCCCAGCTCCTCCATGTGATGGAACTCTTCCTTTGCCAGGCGGAGCTTGTCTGGAGGTAATCGTCGTGCTCGGGCATGAAGGGGTGGCCCTGTGGTAATGATGTGGTGTCGTACCCCATGTGTGGGCCGAGAATTTGTAAACGAAGGTGCCAAAATCGATGGGAATTCGGCTAGGAGCTTGGCGAAATCGTCGCCAGAAAGGGTAATGGAGTCCAGGCGCGGGGCTGGTGGGCTGATTTCTCCCAGGGGATAGGTTCGGAGAGTGCTAGAGTGGACTAACCGCTTCCTTCGCAGGTCGACTAACAGGTTGTGGGTCCGAAGGAAATCGGCGCCTAGGAGTGGTCGGGCGACGGTGGCAAGGGTAAAGGTCCAGGTAAAACGGCTGCCGCCAAAGTGTAATTGAAGCGTACGGGTGCCGAAAGACCGTATCGTTGTACCGTTGGCGGCATTGAGTAGAGGACCTGGTGGCCTGTCACGAGTGTCGCGGCCTGTCGGGGGCAAAATACTGACCTCCGCTCCAGTATCAACGAGGAAATGCCGTCCAGATTTCTTGTCCTGAACGAAAAGGAGGCTCTGTCGGCGGCCAGCCGCCGTAGCCATCAGCGGCGGCTGGCCCTGGCGTTTCCCTGAAACTTGCAGGGTGGGCGGCATCGACGGGCCTCCGCACCCCACCTCTGATGGTAGAAGCACAGCTGGTCACCCGTGTCGTCGTCTGCGTTCCTGGGGCGTGGCTGCTCGGTTGCTGGGGCCGGGCGAGGCAGGCGTTGGGCTCGCGGCCTGGTGATTTGACTGACGGACGAACCGCTCTCGCGCTTGGCCCTCCACAGGACATCTGCCCGGGCGGCCACCTCACGGGGGTTGCTGAAGTCGGCATCAGCTAACAACAAGTGGATGTCATCGGGGAGCTGTTCGAGGAAGGCCTGTTCGAACATCAGGCATGGCTTGTGTCCCTCGGCCAATGCCAGCATCTCATTCATTAGGGCGGATGGGGATCTGTCCCCCAGGCCATCCAGATGAAGCAGGCGGGCGGCGCGCTCACGACGGGAGAGGCCGAAGGTCCGGATCAAAAGATCTTTGAAAGCCGGGTACTTATCTTCCTCCGGAGGCGACTGGATGAAGTCTCCAACCTGGGCGGCTGTCTCCTGGTCCAGAGAGCTAACCACATGGTAGTACTTCGTGGAGTCGGAGGTGATCTGCCGAAGGTGGAATTGCGCTTCAGCCTGGTCAAACCAGACGCTGGGCCGAAGTGTCCAAAAGGTGGGCAGCTTGAGGGCCACTGCGTTGGCTGCTGCGCTGTCGTCCATTTCGCGGGTCCAAAAGCCGTTTGGACCGTCGGGGTCACCAATGTAGCGGTTGCTACCGCGGAATAAAACAAGACTCTACTCGGAGGATTGCCAAACAGAACTGGTTTATTTTCCCGCCTTGTGCGGGCCCTTTAAGGGAGAAAAACTCCCGCCCAAAAAAACCGGCAATGACGTAAGTCCTACGTCATCAGGACTTTCCCGCGCGCGGGTTCTCCCCGTCGCTCGGAAAGACGAGGCCCGCCGCCATCTTGGGCCTCGTCGCTCCGACGCCGCGCGACCCGACTGCCGAGCCGGTTCGCCCGACTAGACGGTGAGTCGCCACACAAGTCACTTTTATATATACCATACAAAACAAGAGCCCCAGTATAGAACCCTCCAGAAGCCCACTGTACACAGCCTTATACTAACTAAAATTATCAAATAGACTTTGGTTTCTGCAATTGAGCCAAATTTTAATCCAACTTGCCATTTTGCCCTGGGTTTCAAGAGCTTATACATTTCTTGATAAAACTGAGAGTTGGTTAAGTGCCTTGCTAAAATCCATGTATGGTATATCAAATGTACTACCCTCATCTATACTTCTCCTTACTTCCTCAAAAGCTCAGTTAACTTATGTTTACATGACCTCACATTAACAGATGCACATTAAATGTCCTTGATCAACCCGTACCTCCTGAATGCTGATTACCCCAGAATTTTGCCTAAAATTTGCCTATTACTCTTGTCAAACTAACTGGTCAGCAGATATGGTCTTTCCCCTTTTTTGAACAGATACCACATCAGCAACCTTCCAGTCCTCTGGCTCCATGCCTGTAGCTAAAGAGCATTGGGAAATTATAGTCAGAGCCTACATTGTTTACTGCATGATTTCCTTTAAGAGCTACGGTGACATTATATCTTGACTAGGTAATATACACAATTTTAAAAAAAAGCTAGACCCTTAATGTGACCTCTATCTCAATGTATAGCAATTTTAATACTTCACATTCTCTTTCCTTGCTGTCCTTATATCACACATAAATTTTCTACCTCCAGGCACAGTCTGTTGTTTTGGTCTGTCATAGGATCCACTGATTCCTTTCTAATTCTGTGCTGTACAATTCCATGACTCTATTATAACATATCTATGATTTTCTTAAATTTTACCTGCTGATATTTTTTCATGCATTTGTGTATCTAATTTCATTTTTACTTTAATCACTGTACCTTCAATGGCCCCCCATGCTCTCTGCAGTGTTGAACTCTCAATACCTGCCATTAGATTCCCTTTTATCCTTTATCCTACTCTGTGCTGAAATTTCTTAGCAGATCAGGCAGCATCTGTGGAGAGATAACAGAGTTAACATTTCAGGTCAATTAGTTTTCATCACAGCCTTTCATTATTTCCCCCTGAACTGCTGAATATCTCC
Organism: Pristis pectinata; assembly: GCF_009764475.1. Taxonomy (NCBI): domain Eukaryota; kingdom Metazoa; phylum Chordata; class Chondrichthyes; order Rhinopristiformes; family Pristidae; genus Pristis; species Pristis pectinata. Next base: position 30,276,180 of record NC_067418.1, read on the forward strand.
ACATTTTTTGCTTAAATTCACTATTCCATGTAATGTTAGAGTAGTGGAAATCCTTATAATTGCCATGTTATTTTACACCTTGGTAACTTGCCTGCATATTTGCTATTCTATTATCCTCTGTTTGGGGAGCTGAAGGTCACATTAATGGGAGTTTGGAGTTGGGAACTCTACCTTTTTTAATGAGTGCACTTTTGTCTGAACCGTCACTGGTCTCTCCTTGAATTACTTCTACGGCTCGGATACTGATTTACCTGCAAGTAACTGTTTCCAGCCTATTCTGGTTAAATCACATCTCAGTCTCGTAAAAGTACCTCATCCCAATTTAGAACTTTAACCCCTGGCTATCATTGTCCATTTCTATTTTAAGATAAATCTAATTGAATTCTGATCTTTGTCCCCATTTCTTTCTTTCCAACCTGCCCAGGTTTATTCCCCAAAATCAAGTCCTTTTGGGCTTTCTACATCCTGATTAACGAATACATTTCAAGAATTCTGCTCCTTCTACACTCTTTACTCTGGTACTGTCCCAGTTAATTAAAGGGCAATTGCTAAAAATATAGAATAAAATGCTGGAAGTACGCAACAGGGCAGGTAACACTGGTGGAGAGGAAAGCAGAATTAATGTTTCAGGTCAATGAGGTTTCATCAGAACCTTTCCTTAGTTCTGTCTGACCTGCTGAGTATTTCTAGAATTTTCTGTTTTAATTTTGCTATCTAGTTAATGTTATAGTAGATATTTTTGCGCCTCAGAAATGTGCTTACACATTGACTATTTGGGGGCCTCTAGTAACATCTATCAATGAGATTGCTTATTTTTATTCCTTAATTCATCCCATTTAGCTTCATCTGTTTTTTTTCCCAGTAGATTATCAGTCTTCACAGTTTTAATTCTTTCTTTAACCTATATTGTTACACCTTTTTTATCCTGGTTGATTTTGTCTGCAAATCTGTAACCAGAAAGGTTTAGCTGCCACCCTTGCCCTTCCTTAAGCCACATTTCAGAAAAAAACACCAATGCCATATATGCCCATCTTGCCTTCAGCTAGTCACATTTATTCACTAAAATCCTCACATTAAACTATAAATAATTAATCCCTAGCAAAATACTTTGTTTCTTTTTTTTAAACTAGACTTTATTTACTTTCTCTCCCACAATTATTCCTCTCTTTTTCCAGGTGGCTTTATTAAACCCCTATCTTCAACATTCAATTTTGCCTTTCTTCCTTCTGGAAGTGCTGACAAGCTATTTTCACCCTTCCCCAACAGTAAACCTTCCTGTAAGGATAGTGATTCGGGCCCTGTTGATGTGTACTGTCTGCACTGTACAGGTCCTACCTCCCCTAGAGGTGGTTACAGAAGCCAAAGCCCTCCCTCCTGCCCATATCTTTTCAGCCAAGCATTCATGTGCCTTACCCCATTACTTACAGTATATGTTCACTGAAGATTCTGGTAATAAACCAGAAATTGCTACATTTGTGATCCTGCTCTTTAATCTCCTTCCCAGCTCCCTGTAATCTGCCACAGGACCTCACACATCTTTTTACATGTATTTTCAGACCACGGCCTCTGGCTGCTCACCCTCCTCCTCAGAATGTTCTGCTGCTGCGCCATGGCAACCTTGGGAGAAAACATAAAATCCTGGAACTAAGTTGTGGCCACAGAAACATTTATCTGTCTCCTTTATTAATGAATCCCCTTTCACTCTAGCATCACAGTTCTGGTTCTTCTCTTCCCATAAACCCTTAAGCTGAGGGGTGACCTCTTCCTGGAATGTGCGACCCGTGTAATGCGCAGTTTCATAAATGCACTGAGTGACACTGGCTGTTGTTCAAGATCTGAAATCCAGATCTTTGAGGACTCCAGCTGACATCACTTCCTGCACATGTGTTTGTCCGGGACTCCAGCATTCTGGATTTCCATGTGACGCAGGATATGTAACCTACAGATGTGGGGAGCCCTACCATAAATCCATTTACTCAAACAAAAAATTGAATCCAACTGCTCCTCCAAGTCAATACTTACTTAACTGTGGGATATTTTCCTGGTTTAATTGATCAAATAAATAGTATTTTATTATCAATTAAACAAAGTTTTATTTAAATATCAAGCAGCATCGCTCCCCTGTTTCACTGATTCCCCTGCTCAGCAATTTTCAGATAGAAAGCAGCTGTCATAAAAACAAACAGCAAAATACATGCAGTTTTGTAAACTAAAACAAAGGCAAGTTTTTTCACAAACTATCCAAATTATGAAATATGTATATGTCACTCCCATGGATAGAGCTGTTGTACAATTTGTAAACACATTATATTGCACAAAGGTCACATCTTTTTTTAAAAGATTTTTCTTGCTTTGGAAACTCAAGGTTACTGAAAATGGTGTGGCCCTTGAAAGATAAATTGCTGCATCTATCAGGGTACGAGCCATTATTGGACAAAATATATATGATTCAGAGGCAAAAGATGACTAAAGCAATGGTGGAAATGATCCGGAAGTGTTGACGAACCTTTAGCCTGTGCTGTGATTGGAACCACTAAGAAATGAAATTGATCTGCCTATGGTGGGCAGGAGGGTGGTGAAGACTTGGCAAAGTAATGCAGAAGTTCATGCGGAATCCAAATTATTTTTTTAAATCTAGTTCAGCAATACGTCTAACATTGACCTAAGTATAAAATATAAGACAAGGAGCATCCCCACTCCCCAACCCTTCTTCCATCTGTTCTTACTTTAGATATTGATTGTGTTTATGATGATTTCTCACAAATCTCACAAATTTTGATATTACATGGAATAAAAGATGTATTTTTGCTAGAAGCTGCATAAGAAATTCATTACTCCAAGGGTTGCAACCATCTTACTAGGAGCAGAAGCTAGACCTGAATAAGAGGAGTTGTAAGATTTTCCATGTTCTTCTAACAGGTAGCAAACATCAAACACTATAAAATAATTTAAAATTCCCAAGGACACTTCATAAGGAACTGAAGACTTAATAATTAAATAGCAGCAATATTTGGGAATGGCAATATCGTAATCTCCACTGTACCTTTTTCCTGATTTTTTTTAAACTTTGACTTTGTTTAATGCAGATGAAAAGTTTATTTGTACATTCTGCTACTTTGATGTTATCACATTTATTCAACTTAAATCACTCACTGCAACAAAAGCTGTTCTCTGGGGTCAAAGTCCCTTTGCATGAAATGCAGATAATGGCAGCATGAAAGTGTCACAGTTTGAAACAACTGAGTCTTTCATAGTTTTGTGCGATGTTTTCTCCCTTTCAAATATGTGTATATTAACGACAACACAGCAAGATCCTGATATACAGCAGCCTACATATTTTGCAGACTTCTTAATAATCAGCATAGCTGACTGCCCTTAAAATAAGAAGCTTGCTGGCTGGGCTAATTATATCTGTGTACAATATAGCATCTCTGACCTGATGTATCTCATGCAATTACACCCTGATTCACTGCAGAAGAAAGGAGTTTTATGAATTTAACTATGGTAACAAGACCAGGTGGTTTATCATTGTTAAGCTTTGAAAGCCGTTAATGAGTACTACATAATGCAGCACAGGAAAATACTACATTGTTACTGTTTAATTACAGCATGCTAAAAACTGTGACATATTTGCATTTTGTAAAATGGGCTTGATTTGCCAAACAGAAAAATCTAACAAATTACATAAAATATACAGCACATGTTTAAAGCTCTACGAAAATATTTAGTCACCATAGGATTTTCAACTTGGCAATAATTGAGGGGTAAAAACTAAACCATCTGCCAGAAACTTTTATTTTACTATCAAGAGCATTTCACTGAAAAGGAGAACTGGACGAATCTGAAGACCATTTCTAATCTGACTAGTATTTTGCCCCCTCTGGGTGCTCTTCTGCAATGTTGTTGTGAACTGGGAAATACTATCTAAATTTTATTTGGTGATACCATCTGTGTTGAGGAAAGAAAATGGGATGGATGAGGGGTTCGTTCCCACAGACTCAGGCATGATGTTCTTAGAATTGTTAGTGAACTGGATCATCTCAAAGCAACAAACGATCCACTGGATGAACTCAGCGGGTCCAGCAACATTTGTAGGGAGAAAGGAACTGTTGATGTTTTGGGTCAAAACCCTGAATCAGAACCAAGTGGAGACGGGAGAAAGCCAGTATAAAGAGGAGAGGGGGAATGGTAAGACAGGAGCTTGATGTGATTGGTGGACTGAGGTGGGGAAGGATGACGGGCAGGTTGAGCCAGGTAGGCGAAGGGAGCATTGGAGATGGGATACAGAGACAGGGGCAGGATAGATGGAGGCAGAGAAAATGAAAGAAAAGCAAATGAAGTGAGGTGGAGTACCTCTCCCCTAATGGTTCCCCTTATCACCTGCCTTATTTATCAGGTTCCAGCATGGGTAGCCTTTGTGTTGCTGCTTATTGCCTTCCAGCAGCTGTTTCCACCTTCACTCTGGCCACTCAGGTGGTTTGAAGTCTTCAGTGCAGGAGGCACAGATATGCCTATCAGAAAAGACCCAACTCAGGTGACCTTACCTCTTTCCTGGACTTCTCTCTGAAGAATAATGCATTCTCATACTTTGACTGCTTTCTATGAAAATCATGGTCACATTGACATTAAACTTCCTCTCCCTAGGTTTTTACAGAAAGTAACTATAAGAAATGTCTGCCATTCCTCCCAATTTGCTGTTCCTTGTCACACTAGGGAGCTTACCCAGACAATGAATTTATGAAGAAATGCTTCTGTCCAATTTGATTTCAGTGAAGAACAGGTAGCATCCCAGAGACTTGCATTTGGCAGTATTGCTGGCTTCCTTCATGTGTCCAGAGGTGCTCCCATTAATAACTTGAAGCTTTTCCTCAACAGAAAAGGTTTCTATTGCCTCAGTGCTCAGGTGGTTGTGGATCAGCAGGAGAATTTCCCTTGGTCAGTGCCTTGTGGAAGCACACGTTATCCCTTCATCTTCAGGGAAACTGTGCTACCTGAGATTTTCAGCCACTGGCACTGCCTACAGGAATGGATTCTGTGGGGCAGGGACTACCCTCTACTTCACTGCTTCCTCACGCCAGTGTGCCTCCAACAGCAGCAGATGAGTGCCAAGCAAGCACTGGAATCATGGTGGAAAGCGCCATTGGTGTTCCATGAATGCAATTTTGTTGCCTGCATCAGTCCAGGAGGTGCCTGAATTATATGAACATCAGAAAATGCAGATCTTGGAAATCTGAAATAAAAACAGAATATGCTGGGAACACTCAGCAGATTAGGGAATATCTCTGGAAAGGGAGACAGAGTCGATCTGTTTCTCTTCCTACAGAGCTGCCCAAACTGTGAAGTGTTTCCAGCAGCTTCTGTTTCCACTCCTATAACATACACCCGCCAGGAACAGAGGCTTCCTCATCATGTGCTGCATGCTGCTCAACATGGCCAATCAAGGCAGTGTATGTCATTGGAGAAGATCAGCAAGAGAACACAGAGCTTGTGGGCTAAGAGATAGAGTCTAGAGAGCAGCAGGAGCAAGAGGAGCAGGAGAAAGAAAAAGGCTTCTGGGGGATGTCCATGATCAGCATCCACTGAGCAGATGAGGCAGGCATTATCTGCATGGCTATAAATAGTCCCGAGGAGTCTGCAAAATCATAGAACCAAAGCAGACCAAGTGACCCTCTTCACAGTCCAATGTATATCACCAATATGGCTGACCAATAATCAGTACGGAGCTTTTGTTAATATGTAATCATCTTATTGAGAAAGTAAGGAGGCATGGGATCCAAGGGGATGTTGCTTTGTGGCTCCAGAACTGGCTTGCCCACAGAAGGCAGAGAGTGGTTGCTGACGGGTCATATTCTGCATGGAGGTCGGTGACCAGTGGTGTGCCTCAGGGATCTGTTCTGGGAACCTTACTCTTCGTGATTTTTATAAATGACCTGGATGAGGAAGTGGAGGGATGGGTTAATAAGTTTGCTGATGACAGAAAGGTTGGAGGTGTTGTGGATAGTATAGAGGGCTGTCAGAGGTTATAGCAGGACATAGATAGGATGCAAAACTGGGCTGAGAAGTGGCAGATGGAGTTCAACCCAGATAAGTGTGAAGTGGTTCACTTTGGTAGGTCAAATATGATGGCAGAATATAGTATTAATAGTAAGACTCTTGGCAGTGTGGAGGATCAGAGGGATCTTGGGGTCCGAGTCCATAGGACGCTCAAAGCAGCTGCACAGGTTGACTCTGTGGTTAAGAAGGCATTGTCCTTCATTAATGATAGAATTGAATGTAGGAGCCGAGAGGTAATGTTGCAGCTATATAGGGCCCTGGTCAGACCCCACTTGGAGGACTATGCTCAGTTCTGATCACCTCACTACAGGAAGGATGTGAAAGCCATAGAAAGGGTGCAGAAGAGATTTACAAGGATATTGCCTGGATTGGGGAGCATGCCTTATGAAAACAGGTTGAGTGAACTCGGCTTTTTCTCCTTGGAGTGACGGAGGATGAGAGGTGACCTGATAAAGGTGTATAAGATGATAAGAGGCATTGATCGTGTGGATAGTCAGAGGCTTTTTCCCAGGGCTGAAATGGTTGCCACAAGAGGACACTGGTTTAAGGTGCTGGGGAGTAGGTACAGAGGAGATGTCAGGGGTAAGTTTTTTACTCAGAGAGTGGTGAGTGCGTGGAATGGGCTGCCAGCAACAGTGGTGGAGGCGGATATGATAGAGTCGTTTAAGAGACTTTTGGATAGGTACATGGACCTGAGAAAAATAGAGGGCTATGGGTAAGCCTAGTAATTTCTAAGCTAGGGACATGTTTGGCACAACTTTGTGGGCCAAAGGGCCTGTATTGTGCTGTAGGTTTTCTATGTTTCTATCTCTCATATGCTGCTATGCTAATATGAAGACATCAGTAAATGAATGTCTGATGCATTTACCAAAATGGCTTGTTGCAATTGTTTATATTGGTGTGCAACTAACCCTGAGAATTTTTGTGAGGACATGAATTGTAATTTTTGCATCACTTGATTGAGTTGGGATTCTCACATCAAGGAGACTGCAGTAGCCATGCCTGGCTTATGTAGTTTCTTGGCCCTCTGGCACACAGGACATCTCTCCTGACATTTATCACACCAATGAAAATGTCCCGGTCTCTTTCACTAAATCTTGTGGCTATCTCCCTCTTCCCTGAACCTTCTCTCTCCTCCATGGTGGCCATTGTGTGCATTCTGCTGTGTTGCTCTGATGGGGAGTGTACCTTTAAGGGCTGGTGTCTGAATCAGCTTTGTGCGAAGCAAGGTACCTGAAAATGTGGTGAGCGCAGTCCCATCAGCCACTGTGCAGGTCCCACTTTAGTGCAAGTTTCTGGGGGTAAAAGACTGCAGTGCTATTTCAAATGTCGCTTTCAGAAAATTTCATGATTTTTTTGCAAGGATCTGCATGGATGTTAGCACTAAAAGCCACAATGATTTAGTGCACCAAGAAAGTGACAAATCTAATTCCCAGGCTATTATCTTTATTGCCTAGGTCTTTGCTTCCATAGATACCAATCCAATCCGCAGTAACAGCTGGCAGTGTTGTTCCCTTCCACAACAATGTGATGTTCACGTACCAACAGGAAACCACATATTCGGGGATAGGCATAAATAAATCCTTGGTCTTCAACTGCTCCCTTTGAGCTATCACTTCAAATCAGTAAGATATTAATAAAAACATCTGAACCTGAAGCCTTTGACAAATTCATCAAACATTTGTAGAATTGTTCAACCTATTTTTATTGGCGCTTAACCCCTGATTATATCAGAATATAAATATTTGCTCAAACCAACATGAAACTCAGAATGAGGAAGAATAATGAATATTAGTTCTTTTTCCTGAAGATGCTGATTTAAACTTGGGTTCAGTGGCCTGGGTGTGAACACCTTCCAGTACTTCATACAAACAGTCCTTATTTATGTCCTAGCTTGTGCTATGGGTCAGAAATCTGCTACACTTGGTATTACATCACACCCAAAGCTGATCCAGTCTCTGTTTGATGTCCACATTTAAAAAAAAAGATTTTCAGACAGAACCACTGGATAAAAAAATGTTAATGTCCTATTTAGTCTTCAGCTCCAATTTCTAGAGAGGCACGTACTCTGTTAAAAGTATTGAAGCTTTTGCTTCGGGTGCAATTTGTTCCATAATGTAACAATCTGTATTAAATGCAATAAGTACAGGTGGTTATTTTGCTGAAAGTTAAAATATAACGATAACTTTTACAAATACCACATACAAAAGAAAGCCAACAAACCAATGGAAAAGCATCTTTGTTGGTATAATTTTCAGTAATACTCATCACCTGCATGTCCTCTCATATTGTTGTGAACAGGTGTGTTGTTGTCTTGCAGATCACTGAATGAAATTACACGTTAAATTAAATGTGATTACTAACAATTGAGAACAGCTTTTATAAGCATGAATTGCTAAATTATTATGTGCATGCCATTAAGTTTTTGGAAAGTTAGTCGAAGAGCTATATGCTACCACCATGGTAGAATCATATAATTGTCAGAGCACTGAAAGGGGCCATTCAACCCATCAAGTCTATGATGGTTGCTCATAGAGCAACCCTAACTGTAACCCAGAGTTAACCTGGTGATATCAAATGACCACTCTGAGGGAAAGACTCTCGCCATAGTTTAGGCTGAGCATACAATGTGCCTCATAAACCTTAACACAGTTAAAGAACTCCAACACAGCTTGGCTCAGTGATAGCACTTGATTCTGGATCAGAACCTCAAATCAGAAATTGAACATATATTCTATGTAGATGCTTCACTGTGGCGCCACCTTGTTAGTTGTGCTGTTCTTCAAAGGAGACATTAAACTGAGTTTGTTCAGATTCCATTGCACTGTCCAAAGAAAAGCAGAGAATTACTCTTGGTAATATTTATCCTCCAATTAACTCCATCAAAGTAGATTATTTGGTTATAATCTCATTGCTATTTGTACAACATTTTTGTTTTCAAATGACTGTTATAAGCATTAGCTTATATTCCAACAGTGGCTCAAATTTTATAACGAATTCATTTGCTATATACAGTAAGTGCAAGTTGTTTCTTTGCATTAGAAGTACATAATTAGATGTCAATTGAGGACAGATTCTGCTTTACTGTGCTGTTTTCTTTTCCAGTGACATCTAGTAACACTCATTCTGAAGCCTTGTATGAGATACTGAAAATATTTGTTGCATAATCTATAGCTCAGAAAGGAGTCAATAGACTAGAAATTTGCAGTTAGATGAAAAATATTAATCTACAACTACAATCAGATCATGGAACACGCACTTTCAAAAGTTTGTACCAGATTTCTGTGTGTATGAAGCACAGACACATATAGAAACTGTGAGATATGCACAGTAATATCATGCAGCTTGCAACAGATGCCTTGACAATAATTTTACAAAATTCATTTGCACATTTGAAGCCCACAAGTGATGGGAGGCTCATACACTGAAGCAGGCCTTAACTGAAAAGGTGAGGTCTGCTTTGCCATTTGTTAAAGGGGCTCAGGCTTCCTGGTCTGTTGCTGTGGAGTCTGAGCCATTGGTTTCAGCAGATAAATCTTTTCCAAGTATTTTACTTGGTATTTGCTTCCACAAACAACCCCCCTTTCTTACTGCCAATGACTTTGATGCCCAAAGTATATTTCTGAACCATTCCCCACCCACTACCGCTCGATGGGAACTAAAGAGGGCTCAGTGATTCTTTTCCACCACCCGATTATGTATCTGACCCTTGATTCTGCTCCTGTTCTTGATGTCTATTTCCCTGATATTCCTAGTTCCTACTCCCTTTGTCCCAACTCCAGAATAGATTCTCCCTATTGCTCCACACAGTGGCAGAGATCTCAGAGAGAACAGTTAGGTATGCATTTTTACATGTAGAGACAAATCTATCACACATGATGTCTTAAGGCTCGTGTGTGACAGAATGTTGCTACCTGATAGGCTTCAGACAAAACTGTTCCAGTTCTCTTTCGGTTCAGAAGAAATACTAGGCCTGTGCTTCAGAATGACAGAGAAAATTAATGACCAGAAGGTGATGTATAACCTTACTCTGTGTATAAACAGTTACAGGGCTTGGATTTGCCTTTTTCCTGTCACAGGGTCTCCCAAATAACATCCCTAACCCAATTTGATCCTGACCCAGTTTGTTGGTTGAGTTCATTATATAAGAATTATGGTCTTCCAGCGGGGTCCTCACCTGCAATTGGGGGCTCACCAGAGCCTCCTAAGAAAACACTGTTGATATGGTTTCAGTATGCAAAGAGTCAATTCATATGGGGCAGTGGGGGACAGAAGAACATTAAAGTGCAGTCAGGCTGCTGTTTAGCCTGTGACCTAAAATGGAAGTGGATCCAGTCTAATGGATAAAGAGAGGCAACCATTCTAAGATGTCCCTGCCAAAAGAATTCACCAAGTTTTATCCACAACTGCTGCGGAACTACTGCCGCTCCTCTATCGGCAGCTTACTGTAATTTATGTGCAGTGGGGAGCATGGGGACAGCCAATGACATCCTGGGAAGAAGGTCAAAAGCTAAAAGCAAGCAGGTCTAATAAGAACCGTTCCTTGGAATTCCCATCACTCTCCCATGCAATGTGTGGAGGATATTCCAGGCCATCGCCCTGAGGCAAAGTATGATAAAAATTTGAAATCTTTCATAATGCTGGTAATGCAAAACGCCTTTTGGTCTTCATGGTTAGATTGGGCTGTGTGATCGCAAAGTAAACTAAGGGTGTACATATTGGATAAACAGCCAAGAAATACATTCGTTACTTGCTCAACCATTCAATTTTGTATTATCATTTCATTTTCTTTGTCCAGACTGACACCTGCAGTGCAGGGATTGATGCCTGCCCTTCCCCAGAAATATTGGTAATAGTTTCTTATACATCTGAGGAGATGGCCTTAAAATAAAACCATTTGCCTTTCTTTTCAAAATCTCCCTCTCTGCTAGTTCATATATAATAGCTTCTGCTTCATGGTTCCACACTTAACATAGTTCTAATGGGAACTAAAGAGAAGCTGCACATACCTCTGTCCAATTGCACTGATTTTTCTGAACTTAACACCTTAGCACTGCTGCATCAACCTTTCAATTATTTCCTAAATCCAAATATCAGTTTGTCTATTCCCCAACTAAATGAACCTGTGCACTGTTAAGATAGCTACATTAGGCTATATTAAATAGCTGACTGTTTCATTTTGATCTATCATTCTCAAATTTAGTTCTAAAACTTTTCATTAAGTATGCCTTTGAATGCCTAGCAGTATGGCAAACTTTCATTTGAACTTTAAACACATTTTAATGATTTGGATCATTGAAATATGAAAAAATTGCCATTAGAAATCTCATAATATTAAAAGACATAGTTACATCTCAGGCTACTTTATTAAATGTATCTGTTTGAATTTCAGACTTGGTTGCACAATGACAGTATGTTATGCTCTATTGTATCACAGACAATACTGTTAAAGCATATCAGAATCACAAAGTTAAACATTTTATTTTACCTTGTCATTTTTCTCCTCCCATTCCCACCCTGTAACTTTTCATAGGAAAGTTATGGTTCCATAACCTTTAATGAACTCCTTTGACAGTTAAATATCCCAGACGCTTCATAAGAATACTACTCACCACATTTGACACTGAGCCACATAAAGGGACATTTGGACAGGTGACCAAACACTTGGTCAAAGCAGTAGGTTTAAAGGAGTATGTTAAAGAAGGATAGAGAGGTAGGGTTGCTGATTTAGGGAAAGAATTCCAGACAGGGCCAATGAAATTCAAGGCTCATCCAGTAACGATGGTACAATTAAACTGTCAGAACTATGGGGACGAAGAAAGTGGTTGGATGGTTACAGAGTAAGAGGAGATGGAGAGTAAGATCATGGAGATTCTTGAAAATAAGAATGAGAATTTTAAACCTGAGGTATTCCAGGTCAGGAGCCAATATTCCTGGGGCATGTTAGGATATGGGTGCTAAGGATTTGGACAAACTTATGTAATGGATTGTAGAAGATGAGAAGTTCACCAGGATGTTTTTTGGGGTGTCTAGACAAATATTAAGCTTACTAAGTTTATACCCTCTTGAACTCAGGAGAAGAAGAGGTGATCACATTGAAAGGAACAAAAGTTACATAACATGATGAATGTGAATTTGATGTTACTCCAGCTGGAGTATCTAGAATGAGGGATCACTCTCTGACAATGAAGGGTTGGCCTTTTTGGGGCAGAAATGAGAAGACATTTCATCATCCAGAGAACTGTTTGAATCCGCTGTCCAAAATGACTCTGGAGGTTCAGCTATTGAATATATTGAAGAAAGAGATCAATAGATATTGCATCATTAAGGCAAGTGTGGAACATTTTCTTCTCTGTAAAGAAATCGATGGAAACGAGTAAGTTCAGGAAAGTGGTGCTGAGGTAAAAGATCACCTAAGTTCTTAGTGAATGGTGGAGCAGGCACAAGCAGCTAAATAGCCTACTCCGGCTTCTATTTCTCATGTTCTAGCTACAAGAACATTGAATTAATCAGGCCTACCAATGTCAAAGGCATGGATGAAGGTTTCAGCAGCAAATGATGTGAAAAAGGTCGAGTCAGACAATGTTGCAGAACCCAGACCTTCCCAGTAGAGGGAGATTGTTGGATGGGCATCAGAAGCAGGAATCATGGTCAACATTTCCCTCCCGCTCCAGAGATCAAGATAAAATATAGTGTTCTGCACTTCCATCCAAAAAAAGACCAGCTAACCAAAAGTCAGGAGCCAGGGCTGGAATCTCGTTTGTATGTATAAGCACAGGTTACCCATCAGATATCAGATCTTTATCATAAAAAACAGACACATCAAACGTCAGTTGCCTTAAAATTAACTCACTTTAAAAAATCAGAATAAGTGAGTTATGGAAATTTGGAATGGTTGCCTTGTATATTATAGAGAAGAGAATGTTCCATGCTTGCCTTAATGATGCAAATTGAGGTTGAAGGATTGCAGATAATAGCATCACAAGCAAATTATGACATCTTTCTGCCTTAATCAACTCAACTCTTTAATGGGAAATTACAAACATCAGTTTGCCTCTTCCAGTAATTCAGTGCAAAAAATGTTCCTGCGATATAAACATATTGTCAATTGTTGTGGGCAGAAAATGCATTCAGTTTGAAAGCGATGAGAAATGATTTGCCCCTCAGCAGAAAACAAACTTTTAATCAGCACTCATTACAGCAGTACAGGTAATATTGTCTTTTTGAGCCCTGAACAGCTGTGGGTGGAAATCACTGTTCAATTCAGCTCCCTTGCTTGTCTGTATCTTTCAGCATTTTTTGTAAGACGCACACACAGCACCTGCTGAACAAATAGCAATTTACAAATGAATGCTTGTACACAATTACATGAAGAGCTTAGCCACCATTGTCGCCGAGCCATTCTTTTTATCAATGGCAAATGACAAATGGGTTTTAGATGCACCTGCAGCTACTTGATAGTATATCTAGAGCTGGCCTCTTGCCAATGCTTGATACCTCAAGAGCCCACAAATGATACTAGATTGATTCACAATACAACATAATAGGCCATCAGCTCAATTATTAAAGTGACAAGGTTCTGGATGTTTCAGATTTATTTTCCCAGGGCTGGTTAGATTGAATATATAATATTTTAAATGCATGGATTAGCATAACTTCAGAATGGTCAAGTGATACTGGCACATTCATCAATATTAAAAAAAATAAACATACACACACATGCTTGCATGTACTGGTAAGGGCAGCATGAAATATGTTTGTTTTAACTTTTTTAAAAGCTAATTCTTCTGCCTCTCCCTCAGTTCATTAAACATACAAGACTCTTTAGAGGTGGAAAGTAATTAATAACAAAGTTGGCACAAAGAACTATGAAGGCTGTATTTTGGAGCATTATAAAAATCAGCTCTCTTAATTTGCTCTGGGAAATCTGCATGACAGACTCATACTGAGCTACAAATCCAGCAGTTCTTTGCAATTTGTTCATCCTTCATGTTTGAACTTTGAATGCAAACAGGATATTTTTCTAAGGGTTGCAATTTCAACCCGTCTGGTCCTGTTTATACCAAGCATTCATACTTCCAGCAGGGATCCCTGGATAAGACTGTTAGGAATAGGCCCCCACAGATTTTCCTTCCTCACCCTGGGATACAAAGGCATGAAAGTCAGCCACAGCACCTTCCAACAATCGCCAACCAGCCTCGAATTACCCCCATAAGTACATGCACACACACACACACCTGCAGAAATGCCCATATGCACAACAATGGGTGTGTGGTTATACACACACACACACACGCACGCACGCACGCACGCACGCACACACACACACACACACAGAGCCAAATGAATGATTCAATAAACATTAAATTTGCATTTTTGCAATCTGTTTAATGTAGTATCACATTGGACTTTGCATTTACCAATTATATCATTGGAGTAGCCCAAAGGGGAAAGGACTTAATTTTAATGATTTTTTAAATTTGCAAACTGCAGTTTCCACAGCTTGCCAACCTGTCAGAGCCATGTTACCCATGACAGAAGAGCAGTAAGAAGGGAGAGATGCAGCAAGCACTACTTCCTCATGACATTTTCAGCATTAGCATGTGTCTGAATCAGTCGAATTTTAACACGTAACTCAGATTCAAAAAATAATCCTGAAAATAGTACATTCGCAACACTTCAGAATAAATATTTTGATCGCATGGAAGTTGCCCTTGTCACGTCTTTTTGGAGCAGTTTTGAAATTCAGGTTTCATCTCTTGGTCCAATTATAGGTCTATATTGAAAATGACAGAGCTGCTGTCGAAAGCTCTGCAATTATTCTATCTGATTTGTTTTTTCTTTTAAATTCCTCCATATATTATTACTATCATCTCTTATAATCAGTCCTATTTCCACATCATTCAGAATATATAGAGACCAGCGGCTGGGGTGTTATATTTCTAAAACTATTTATTTACTTAATTGTTTTAACATTGACAATTAGGATACAAGAAAGGGGGGACTGGTGATTTATTACAATTTGTAATTTTAAATATCTATTATCAGTTCTACTGATATGCATAATTTGATAAATCATTACGCCTGGAAGGTGGCAGAAGGTCAGAGTTTTAGTTAGCAATGTTCCTATACTCTGTGTTGGGTTGAAAACTCAGAGCATTCAGCAATAGACTAACTAAGCCCCAACTGCAGACAGATACGAAAATTGAAAGCGATCAAGCTGTTACAGATCAGGAACCAGGTAGATTCTATTAAGCTTAGGTTTTAAAAACATGTAATCTTTCTTTAATGTATTCAGTTACAGGATGTGGACGTTACTGACAATGCTGACAATTGTTCCTCCCTAATTGCCCTGAGCAGTTAAGAGTAAACCACAAAGGTGGGTGCTGAGTCATCTGAAAGTGAGACTGAATAAGGATACTGGTGAACCAGAATAGGAGTTATGACAATCGGGTCGTTTCATGTTTAGCCTTACTGAGATTAGCTTGTTTAAAAAAAAATCCACGGTTTGAATACAAGTTTTCCAGCTGGCACAGTGGGGTGCAAACACGACTCTTTAAATCAGCATGTTGCCCAACAGCTTGCAGGAGCTGCAGGGAGATGTCTAGGTGACCCTGCTCAAGGGTGAAGGGGGTTTATAGCGAGTGTGACCGGAAGTGTCCCACTCAAGTGAGGCATCACTGTCTATGATCCAGTATTCTGTCTACTGGTCTAGTGAATTACAGAAGAGTTGACAACACTTTGCATTCATATAGTATTTTTAATGGAATAAGATATCCCTATGGTGCTTCTCAGAAGTGGTCAAAACCCGTTTATCAAATCAGGAAGCTACAGGTACCTTAATAGGTGTCTCCAAGCAACTTGTCAGTGAACACAATTTTGAGCCTAAGCATTACTGGTGATGGTCCTCAGATTTGTGTTGGAGCAATCAGAATAAAGGGACTGACTGGAAAAGAGAGATAAGCCATCAAGAGAGATAAGCCATCAAGAGAGGGAGAACCTGCCTGAGCAAGCTCCACATGCAGATATGTAATTTTTGAAGCTTATCTTTTTGATGGCTTCCTGCAATAGTCTCTTTAAGGGCCACTGGGAGATCATACAGGCAAATCTATTTAGTAAAGGGGATTTCAACCTAGTGTCGGCCGCTTGTTTGCTAAACAAGCCTATTTAAAATTTGTTTCAGGGGTGGGTGCCAGCTACCAGTTTTGATGAGCCAATTCATTGAAATTTCCAAGAACATAGTGTTCAGGTGATAGGATAGAATTTGATGTTGAGTTAAAAGTAATTAATTCAATACAAAATTAGGATCTTGAATCTGATAGAAGTAAACCATGAAGGCAAGACAGGAGATTTGGCTATGGTTAGAAACATAGAACACTACAGCACAGAAGACAGGTCATTTGGCCCTTCTAGTCTGTGCCATAACATTATTCCGCTAGTCCCATTGACTTCCACCCGGTCCATAACCCTCCAGATCTCTTCCATCCATGTATCTATCCAATTTATTCTTAAAACTTAAGAGTGAGCCCGCATTTACCACGTCAGATAGCAGCCTGTTCCACACTCCCACCGGTCTCTGAGTGAAGAAGTTTCCCCTAATGTTCCCCCTAAAGCCATGTCCTTTCGTACTTATCTTACCTAATCCAAGTGGAAAGAGCCTACTCGCATTCACTCTGTCTATACCCCTCATAATTTTGTAAACCTCTATCAAATCTCCTCTCTTTCTTCTGTGCTCCAAGGAATAAAGTCCTACCCTGTTCAATCTTTCCCTGTAACTCAACTCTTGAAGACACGGCAACATTCTAGTAAATCTTCTCTGCACTCTTTCAATCTTGCAAATATCCTTCCTATAGTTAGGTGACCAGAACTGCACAAAATACTCCAAATTTAGCCTCACCAATGTCTTATACAACCTCACCATAACATCCCAACTCCTATACTCAGTACTTTGATTTATGAATGTCAGGATGCCAAAAGCCTTCTTTACAACCCTGTCTACCTGTGACGCCACTTTCAGGGAATTATGTATCTGAACTCCCAGATCCCTTTGTTCCTCCGCACTCCTCAGTGCCCTACCATTTACTGTGTATGTCCTACCTTTATTTGTCCTTCCAAAACGCAACACCTCACACTTGTCTGCATTAAATTCCATCTGCCATTTTCTGGCCCATTTTTCCAGTTGGTTCAGATCCCTCTGCAAGCTTTGAAAGCCTTCCTCGCTGTCTACAACGCCTCCAATCTTAGTGTCATCAGCAAACTTGCTGATCCAATTTACCACATTATCATCTAGGTCATTGATATAGACAACAAACAAGAATGGCCCCAGCACAGATCCGTGAGGCACACCACTAGTCACAGGCCTCCAGTCTGAGAAACAATCATCCACTACCACTCTCTGTCTTCTCCCACACAGCCAATTTTGAATCTAGTTTACAACCTCTCCGTGGATACCTAGTGTCTGAACCTTCTGAACTAACCTCCCATGTGGGACCTTGTCAAAGGCCTTACTAAAGTCCCTGTAGACAACATCCACAGCCTTTCCTTCATCTACTTTCTTGGTAACCTCCTAGAAAAACTCTACAAAATTCGTTAAACACGATCTACCATGTACAAAGCCATGCTGACTATCCTTAATCAATACTTGTATACCCAATCTCTCAGAACACCTTTCAATAATTTACCTACTACTGATGTCAGGCTCACCGGCCTGTAATTACCTGGTTTACTTTTAGAGCCTTTGTTAAACAATGGAACAACATGAGCTACCCTCCAGTCCTCCGGCACTGCACCCGTGGCTAAGGACATCTTAAATATATCTGCCAGGGCCCCTGCAGTTTCTACACTAGTCTCTCTCAGGGTCCGAGGAAATATCATGTCATGCCGAGGGGATTTATCTACCTTTATTCACTGTAAGGCAGCAAGCATCTCCTCCTTTTTAATCTCTATATGTTCCATGACACTACTGCTTGTTTCCCTTCCTTCCATATCCACTATGCCAGTTTCCTGAGTAAATACTGATGCAAAATAACTGGTTAAGATCTCCCCCATCTCCTGAGGCTCCACATATAGCCGACCACACTGATCTTCTAGGGGACCAATTTTGTCCTTTTACTCTTAATATACTTGTAGAAACCCTTTGGGTTTACCTTCACATTATCTGCCAGAGCAACCTCATGTCTTTTTGCCTTCCTGATTTCCTTCTTTAGTATTTTCTTACATTTTCTATACTCTTCAAGTACCTCAGTTGTTCCTAGTTCCCTATGCCTGTTAACTTTGCCTTTAATCCTGGTAGGAACATGCAAACTCTGCACTCTCAATATTTCACCTTTGAAGGCCTTCCACTTACTGAACACATCCTTGCCAGAAAACAACTTATCCCAATCCACTCTTACTGGATCCTTTCTCATTTCCATAAAATTTGCTTTTCTCCAATTTAGAACCTCAAGGACCAGACCTATCCTTATCCGTAATTAACTTGAAACTAATGACATTATGGTTACTGGGCCCAAAATGTTCACCTACGTATACTTCTGTCACCTGACCTGTCTGGTTCCCTAATAGGAGATCAAGTATTGCATTCTGTCTCATTGGTACCTCTATATATTGATTTAGAAAACTTTCCTGAACGCATTTGACAAACTCCAAGCCATCTAGCCCTTTCACAGTGTGGGAGTCCCAGTCAATATGTGGAAAGTTAAAATCCCCTACTATTACAACTTTCTGTTTCTTACATCGGTCTGCTATCTCACTACAGATTTGCTCCTCCAATTCTCTCTGACTATTGGGCGGTCTATAATACAACCCAATTAATGTGGTCACACCTTTCCCGTTTCTCAGCTCCACCCACATGGCCTCTAGTTGACTAGGAGATTATATTGAAAGGTATGATGCTGGATAGGCAGTGCTTAGCATTTAAAGAAATAATGCATCAGTTGCAAAAATAAATTCCTTTCCCTTTTGTGCCTTAAAAGAGTGATTCATCTGTAGCTGACAAAAGAGTTTCAAGATAATGTTAAATCCAGGGAAGAGGGTTATAAAGTTGACAGAAATAGCAGTAGGCCTGAGCATTGGAAGCATTTTAGAACTCAGCAAAAGAGGATCAAGAAATTGATAAAGTAAGGCGAGACAGAACATGAGAGTACACCAGAGAGGTAGAGAGGTTAGATGAACTAAAGAGTGATAAGTCCCAAGAACCCTGTGATATACATCCCAGAATTTTGAAAGAGATGGCTTTAGAGATAGTGGATGTTCTGATTATCATCCTCCAAAGTTCAAAAGGCTCTGGAATTATTCTGGTGGATTGAAGGGTATCAAATGTGAGCTCAGTATTTAAGAAAAGAGGGAAACAGAAAATTACTGACTTAATGCTGGAATATATAAGGGATTTAATAACTGAAACACTTTGGATTTGTAAAAGGAATATCATGTTTGAGTAAACTGCTGGAGTTCTTTGAGGAAATGACAAATAGAATAGATAAGCTATCATCACTGGATGTAGTGTATTTGGATTTTTGGAAGGTGTTCAATGAGGTCCAGCACTGGAGGTTGGTCAATAGGTTACAGCATACGCAAGTGGAGGTATTATAGTGACATGTATTGATAATTGGTTACAGGACAGAAAGCAGAGAGGAAATAAATGGATTGTTCTCAGGTTGGCAAGCTGTGAGTAGTTGGGTATCATAGGGATCAATGTTTGGGTCTCAGCTTATCACAGTCTACATTGACAATTTGGCTGAGGGCACCAAATGCCATATTTCTGGGTTTGTGGATGATATTAGATGAAGTGGGATTGTGACTAAAGAGAAGTATCCAGAGAGGCTTCAAGGGGATGTGGACAAGCTGAGTGACTGGGCAGGAATGCGGCAGATGGAATATAATGTGGAAAAATGTGAGATCATTCACTTTAATGCACATAACTGAAAAGTGGAGCACTTGTTAAATGGTGAGAAATTGAGTAGTTTTGATGTTCAAAGGGAGTTAGGTGTGCTTGTACACAAATTACTGAAGGCCAATGTGCAGACGATTGAAAGGGCAAAAGGTAAGTTGGTCTTTATCACCAGAGGATTTGAATACTGGAATAAAGAAGTGTTATTGCAATTATATAGAACCTTGATGAGACTGTACTTGGAATATTGTGAATAGTTTTGGTCTCCTTACCTAAGTAGGGATGTTCTTACCAGAGAAGAAGTGCAGCGAAGAATATTCCAGATGAAGTGTCCCAACCCTAAACGTTGACCGTCCATTTCCCTCTGCAGATATGCTACCTGACCCACTAAATTTCTCCAGCAGTTTGTTTTTTGTTGTTCAAGAAGATTTGCTGGGCTGGTTCCTGGGATAGTGGGACAAATTGTGAGGAGAGATTGAGTAGACTGGAATTGTACTCTCCAGAATTTAGAAGAATGAGAGGAGGTTTCACTGAAACACAAAATTCTTGACAGGCTAGATGCAAGGAGCATGTTTCTCTGGGCTTGTAAACGAGGACTGGGAGCACACTGTCAGAATAATGAGTAAGCCATTTACAACTGAGATGAGGAGAAGTTTCTTCACATCGAAAATAGTGAACCTTTAGAGATTTATCCTATAGAGCTGTGAAATAGTGTTCATTCAGAACAGAGGTCAATACATTTCTGGACATTTGGTGGCATTAATAAGCATTAAGGAAATAAAAGGAGATGGAGATGGTGCTGAAAAATGGTACTCCATATAATTTCCTGAGTCCATTTGGATCCTCGCATGCTCTTTTCCATTCTTAAATCATCCTACATTGGGGTCAGACATTTCTGGTTGAGGTAAAAGCAAATTCATTTTAGACAATAGTAGAAAGCAGGCAATTGAGGATTGGTAGCTTATTTACACTCCACAGGATTTTGTCTTCTTTGTAGCAATTGCCCAAAGGCAAATATCATTCCCATCTTTTCTCTATATAGCTCATTGATTAACTTGGAAAAATATAACAGGATCAATTGTTTAAGAAATAATTTGCATTGCTTTTGTATTAAGATTAGAGGTATTCAGAAAGATGAACAGTAACCACATTGATGACTTGTAACCCTTACCTCTCATTTCCTGTTGTACCATTGATACCGGGTCATGCAGCAGACTCAGGCAATAGCAAACAAACTCTTGTCTTGGAAAACTCCCAATGTACTGAGGAGTTAATAAGTATACTAGATCATGTTATCATTCCACTCTCTAGTATGCCCATTGTGATACAACTGAGCTGTAATTAATGAAATTCATGGCCTTTAGGCAAGCAGTACAGTGTCAACAAAAGCTTTAAAAGTAGCCCTCCTTATACTTCTGTAGAACTGAAGCAAAAATACAGCAATATACAAAAGTCTGCCTGTAAATAGAGTGTATGGAAACCCTCTTTTGCATTTACCATACTTACACTAAGCTGAACGCTGAATAAAGCATACCATGCCAGAATTTGGCAAATCCACCCTCTAAGACACGTGGGCACCAATGCATCTGTGCAATATTTAAACAGAAAGATTTATCTTCCATCTGCTTGGCAACTGAACCATATATACGCGAAATGACACATTGGACATATGCCAGCTCAAAATACAGGGTTTGACATGAGCAACATCCTTACTAAACCAAAATATCATTTCCTATCTGATAAACAAATATATTCCAAAATACTTTGTAAATATATCTATTCAAATAATGTTTATCAGTTCCGGCTTTAATGGCATCAACTCAACGAGATTGTATCCGGTGAACCCCGTTATTGTTTGCTTTAATACATAATCAAGAGGATCATAGAAGCTTATGCCACAGGAAGAGACAGTTCAACCTATTGTGCTGGTGCTGGCTCTTTGAACAACCTACCAACTTATCCCACTCTTTCTTATAAATCTGTTTTTGTTTTCAAGTAATTTCCAATTTGCTTTTGAAAATTACTTTAAAATTTACTTCACCATCATTTCAGCCAGTGAATTCTGGATCCCTGTGAGATCTGGATCATAACATCTTATTGCATTAAAGGAAGGTTGGATTGACTGTAGTGTTTCAAGAGAAAGATCTGTGCAGATTTGGATTGTGCAGTATTGTACAAAGCTGACTTTTGCTGATATTATTTAATAGTATAAGTATTACTCAGAATATTTTAGTTTATTGTAAGTTTTATAGAGGCTTGACAGGACAAGAACAAAAGCCAGATTTCAGATGTTTTCTGCCAGTAACTATGGCTCCATATATCTTCATGTTTCCTTATGACATGGAAGGAGGTCATTTGGCCCATCAAGTACTTGCTAGCTCACAGAGCAATCCCATGCCCCACTAACTTTCCCTGTAAGCCTGTTCTCACCACATTCCCATCAAATCCTCCCAGATTCTACCAGTCAGCTGTACATTACAGACAATTAGTTGGCAATTAACTTACTAACATGCATGTCTATGGCAAAATGCATGTACAGTCACAAGGAGACTGCAAACTCCACAAAGACAGCGCTGGAGGTCAGGGTTGAATTGAGTAGCTGCGAGACATAGTTCTACTGGTTGCACCACTGTGCCAGCCCTATGCAAATAAGATGAAGCAGGATTTAGCCTTTGTTGCGTTTCATCAATGGTTCCTGACATAAATGTCCTGACTCATGTAAGTGGAACTATAAAGATTAGGAAGTTGCCAAATCCAACTGTTTTGCTGAATTAGCCAGTTTCAAGGTAGGTAACAGTAAGTTGCATTCCATATTTTCTCAAGTTCTAGGGTGAAATTCAAACTGCTTCCTGATCTTGGTTATTATCCAATTCTCTTTGTTGAAAAGAAAGAACCTGCATTTCCATAGAGTCTTTTGTGACCTCAGGATGTCCCACAGTGTCTCACTTCATCTGATTAGGGGTACATAAACATATAAGTGGCATAGATAGGGTAGATAGTCAGAATGTTTTTCCCATGATAGGGGTAGAACCATAGAACCATAGAACACTACAGCACAGAAAACAGGCCATTCGGCCCTTCTAGTCTGTGCCAAAAACGTTATCCCGCTAGTCCCATTTACCTGCACCCAGTCCGTAACCCTCCAGACCTCTCCCGTCCATGTATCTATCCAATTTATTCTTAAAACTCAAGAGTGAGCCCGCATTTACTACATCAGATGGCAGCCCATTCCATACTCCCACCACTGTTTGAGTGAAGAAGTTCCCCCTAATGTTCCCCTAAACCTTTCCCCTTTCACCCTAAAGCCATGTCCTCTCGTACTTATCTCTCCTAACCTAGGTGGAAAGAGCCTATTCGCATTAACTCTGTCTATACCCCTCATAATTTGTAAACCTCTATCAAATCTCCCCTCATTCTTCTGCGCTCCAAAGAATAAAGTCCTAACCTGTTCAATCTTTCCCTGTAACTCAACTCCTGAAGACCCAGCAACATTCTAGTAAATCTCCTCTGCACTCTTTCAATCTTACTGATATCCTTCCTATAGTTAGGTGACCAGAACTACATGAAATACTCCAAATTTAGCCTCACCAATGTCTTATACAACCTCACCATAACATCCCAACTCCTGTACTCAATACTTTGATTTATGAATGCCAGGATGCCAACCCTGTCTACCTGCGACGCCACTTTCAGGGAATTATGTATCTGAACTCCCAGATCCCTTTGTTCCTCTGCACTCCTCAGTGCCCTACCATTTACTGTGTATGTCCTACCTTGATTTGTCCTTCCAAAATGCAACACCTCACACTTGTCTGCATTAAATTCCATCTGCCATTTTCTGGTCCATTCTTCCATTTGGTTCAGATCCCTCTGCAAGCTTTGAAAGCCTTCCTCGCTGACCACAACACCTCCAATCTTAGTGTCATCAGCAAACTTGCTGATCCAATTTACTACATTATCATCTAGATCATTGATATAGACAACAAACAAGAATGGCCCCAGCACAGATCCGTGAGGCACACACTAGTCACAGGCCTCCAGTCTGAGAACAATCATCCACTACCACTCTCTGTCTTCTCCCACACAGCCAATTTTGAATCCAGTTTACAACCTCTCCATGGATACCTAGTGTCTGAAAAAACAAAAAACAAAAGGGTTTTAGGTTTAAGGTGAGAGGAAGGAGTCTAAAAGGGGATTTGAGGGGAATGTTTTTTTACACAGAGAGTAATTGATATCTGGAACTCCCTGTCAGAGGAGGTGGTGGAGTCAGATACATTTACTTAGATAGGAATGTATAGAAGGATATAGACCTAATGTGAGCAAATGGAATTAGTATAGATGGGCAAAAAGGTCACAATGGATGTGGTGGGCTGAGGGGGTCACTTCTGTGCTGCGACATCCATTGAAGTGTTGCCATTGCTATTAACAGGAACCACAGGGGTCAATTTGAGCAACTTAACAATGAGAAACACCAATATGATGAATGATTATGTCCAGGACACCAGGGAGTACTCCATTCCTCTCTAAAATAGTGCCTTGAGATCTTTTGTGCCCACCCAAGGGGACTACACAATAGCCTTGGTTTAATGTCTCATCAGAAAGTGCAGCAGTCCCTTAGTACTACAGTAGTCTGCAGTAGGTGCTTAGCTCTCTGGAGTCGAACTTGAAACTACATTCTTCTGAATCAAGTGGCACTTTCAGTGCACTTAAATGTGGTTATTAAACTGGGCCAAGGTTGTAATGGACAGTATCCCCCATGTTTGTCAGCACCTGCTATCTGGGCAAATAAACACTTTGAGAAAGGCTGCTAGAATATGTGTCCCAATGAGCAGTCAGTCATTCAGAAGAGAGGTGAAAATTGGAGCCTAAAAATAATGTACAGTTGCTTCATGGTTACCAGTACTGGGCTGTTTACGATTGATTGAAGGGTGGAACTAATATGTCAGACTCACATGAAAAATTCTGCAAGGCTAACCAAGATTAATTAAGCGATGGCAATTAGCAGTTCACTTAAAGCATGAATAGCTGACACAAGAACTCTTCTCAAAAATATATTAAAAATCAATCCTCCTTATATTGTGCCCTGCTCAGAATTTTAGTTTCCATTAATGTTACTTTTTATAGGTGTTTCTCATTGGCCTGCTTTCAGATTGCCACAGCTGCAGACTTTAGTTATCCATCAATGGAATAGCACGCCGTGCATTGGAGAAGTCAGGTACAAGCAGAGAATATTTCAGTTGTTCACAGCTGCAACTTCCTTTATAATGATGTGAGCCAGAAGGATCAGGTTATATTCCTGTCTCTGGCCTGCTGATAGATGTGAGGAAAACAGACCAATTCTGTTCTGTACTGTCTTAATAACTCTTTGGTAACAGTAAAACACTTCATCACAATCTGAGGAACAATGTTAACATTCCAGTTGTAGGGTGCAAAGAGCATTAGCTGTGTCGTAGCATGTGTCATAGAATCACAGAGAGATACAGCATGGAAACATGTCCCTTAGCCCACCGAGTCTGCGCAGATCATCCACCACCCATTTAAACTAGTCCTACATTAATCCCATGTTTTATTCTCCCCATGTTCCC